>NC_065526.1:41123488-41160265 GCF_006386435.1 Epinephelus moara
GTGCAGAAAGTGAGACAGGCTTAAACTGGTGAAAAGCAGCTGAGCTTGCTGTAGGAATTGAGGGGTCCTGGGCAGGCTGAGGGAGTTGGGGTCTAAGAGCCGAAATCTTATTGACAAAAAATTGCAAAAAGTCCTCACACAGAGAAGAAGACGGTTCAACAGAGACATCATCACAAGGGTTCACAAGTGAATCAAATACATTAAAAAGAACCTGAGGTTTGT
Organism: Epinephelus moara; assembly: GCF_006386435.1. Lineage (NCBI taxonomy): Eukaryota > Metazoa > Chordata > Actinopteri > Perciformes > Serranidae > Epinephelus > Epinephelus moara. The sequence goes on from NC_065526.1 coordinate 41,123,711, forward strand.
GAGCGTTGTTGGAGACAAGTGAGGAAAAATATTCAGCTTTAGCAGCTTTAACAGCCTGCTGATAATTAAGAAGGCAAACACGTAGGAGATCCCGAGAAATCTGGAGATTATCCTTTTTCCACTTTCTCTCCGCTTGTCTACATGCGCGTCTGAGCGCACAAGTGGACTCATTTAGCCAAGGCTCAGCCCGTGGCTTAACGCGCATTAAAGTCATTGGTGCAATGGAGTCTAAGATCTCAGTACAGAGAGAATCAAACAACTTCATACAAACATCCACACTGAGGTCGCCAAAGTCATCCAGGGAATACGAGTCTTTCCAGGCGGCAGAGAACTGCAGAGGAGTCGAAGAATTAAGAACACGGAGACGGCGAACGGGCGCGGAGTCCGTGTTGGAGGGTGTAGGTAGTGAGATGGAAAATAGAACAGGTAGATGGTCGGATAAGAGTGTGTGGCAGATTTCAGTTATATGTACATTCAGTCCATATGACAGTACGAGATCCAGAATATGGCCTTTATCGTGCGTCGGCTCCGAAACAGACTGCATGAGATTAAGAGAGTCAATTAGATTCAAAAAGTCTCTGACCAGCGGTCTGGTCTCACAGCAGACATGCACATTAAAATCGCTGACAATTAAAACGTGGTCATACTCAAGAATAATACCCGACACAAAGTTTGCAAAGTCCTGTATAAAGTCTTTGTTAAATTTCGGTGGGCGATAGACCACAGCACAGAGAACAGTCATGGGGATTTTTACCTCAAAGAGTTGGAGCTCAAAGCTGGAGCCATTGACAGCTGGAGACTGCTGGATGTGAAAGGTGGATTTGAATATGGATGCCAGTCCTCCACCTTTGCCGGTGGTGCGAGGGGAGCTGAGGAAACTACATCCAGGGGGAAGGAGCTCCGAAAACGGAGCAAGATCACCTTCATGGAGCTAGGTTTCAGTTAAAAACATAAAATCCAGTTTGCGTGAGGCAAAAAAGTCATTCAGTAAAAAGGTCTTATTGGTGACAGATCTCACATTCAATAAAGCCAACTGGAGATCGGGGTCCGCCGAACAGCTGACGCTGTCAGAGCCGCTAGCGTCAGGGAGCACCGGCCAGATCCATCGGGCTCTAATCCTCCACGACTGCAGGGCAGGGGAAACATCTAGAAAATACCGATTAATGCCATAATCCGACACACGAACAGACCTTAGGTGAGCCTCCAGCCTGACCCGGAGGCCTCCTCGTTTACCCCGTCTTCTCCGGCGTCTCTGATGGGCAGGGTGGAGTGGAGGACGCCTCAGGAACGCAGGGATTTCTTTGAGGCGTGGAGAAAAGTTCACCAATGGATCATATTTGAGCTGATCGGAGAAGCCTCTAATCTCAAGTAGAGTCTGGCGATCATAGGTGAGGAGAGACGACACCTCTTGACAGAACAGGTAAATCACTAAACATACAGCAAACACAAAGTAGAACGACAGACGGCCAGCCGAGCACCCTGGCGCCATCTTGCCCCGGGACCCGGGAATAGCAAACCGGGGCTCGGTGCTCCGGTTGGATCCAAACGGAGAGCCGGGGCTAGCTGGGAAGCTAGCGGAGGCTAACTGGCTGTGCTTCCCTCCGGTCATGCTGCGGCTATTCAGGTTAAAGTGGGAAGAAGCAGCGGGTCTGTCGGGCAGCTGAGTGAATTGGAACCTGAGGAGGAAGCACTGGTTAGCCTCAGTTTCACTACAGGCAGATTCACTAGCTACAGGGGCAAGGAAATAAAACCTGAACAGCCAATCAGAGTGATCTCTCTCACCGACAAGCTCCACCGCTAATTCAACATGCTCAATCGGCCGAAAAGCCGACTGAGCATGTGAATCCGTCATGAGGAAGAGGGAGCTGAGCCGGAAGGCAAAGCTTTCAATTTACTGGTTCATCTATGTCCCAACCCTCACCTACGGTCATAAGCTCTAGGTAGTGACCGAAAGAATGAGGTCGCGGATACAAGCGGCTGAAATGAGATTCCTCTGTGGGGTGGCTGGGCTCAGCCTTAGAGATAGGGTGAGGAGCTTGGACATCCGAAGGGAGCTCGGAGTAGAGCCCCTGCTCCTTTGTGTGGAAAGAGGTCAGTTGAGGTGGTTCGGGCATCTGATTAGGATGCCTCCTTGGCGCCTCCCGCTGGAGGTGTTTCGGGCACGTCCCACTGGTGGGAGGCCCCGGAGAAGACCCAGAACACGCAGGAGGGATTACATATCTCATCTGGCCTGGGAATGCCTTAGGGTTCCCCAAGAGGAGCTGGAAAGTGTTTCTGAGGAGAGGGATGTCTGGGGTGCTTTGCTCTGCCTGCTGCCCCCACGACTCGGCCTCGGTTAAGCGGATGAAAATGGATGGATGGATGGCAATGGTCAATAGTGTTGAAACATTAAGGTTAGTAGCATTGATCATGATCACAACAGTCGGCCAGCTGCACCAGAAGACAAAAAAGAGTTATGGCAGGCTGTAGGCTGCTGAGGCTTCCAGAGGAGAAGAGGGACAAGTAGAGGATGCTCCTAAGGACCTCCCCACAGGTGATACATGTTATTGTGATATGACTTGTTGTGCTGTTAGCTTTGAGTGTTCCTGTACTGTAAATCCTATTGAGATGCAGGTGAATCTGTGTCCTACTTAATATGCTGTGTTGGTGTTAAGTGAGTGTGCCTGTGTTGTAAAAACTGTCTTGATGAGATACTGGGGAATTTCTTGCTACTTTTTGTGCTGTAAGCTTATGGTAATGTATATCCTGTATCCTATGTTTCGATGCAGGTAAACGTGTAGTGGAAAGAACAAAGGTCTGATTATTTGATGGAAAAATGCCAGGGATGTATTTTGTTCCCCTATATGCAACTAGCAGCGGTGGTGCTCGGCTGCTGTCTTAGCTTGTCTTAGCTCTTTAGAAACTACCGTTATATTATTTGGTGCTACAGACGCTTCATATCCAGGTCAATTCACACACTTGTGAGTAAAGCATATGAGGAGAGGGCTGCGTCTTATCTCGTCATAAACTAAAGTTTGAGCGACAGACGCTTCATATAATACCATAACAATATACTATTTATCGTGTTATACGGTGAAATGTTTCACCTTACGTTTTGACTTGTATTGTTTACATGACGGCATGTCATTTCTGTCTCTATGGTTGTGCGTTTACAATCCTCCTCTGCTCTCTGTATCGCGCACGGCGGAGTTCGGCCCCGATGCGCATGCGCATGCGCATACACACACACACACACACACACACACACACACACACACACAGGTGAGCACACAAAAGCACGGCTCGGGCCGCATTTTTCTGACCGACAGTTATAAACGGCACTGTGCACACAGGGTTTTCTTTCGTTTCTTTGTTCATTTCAACTGCTGCATCTGCCTAAGCACTCCCACCCTCCTCCATCTCTCTTTCCAGTAACTCGCCAGCACCGGCCGCTTGTTCTGGGTCAATTCACTGCGAGATTTCCAAGATTCACCCTTTTGGTTTCCATTTAGCCGAAAACTTTTTTTAAATTTATTTTTTTACTTAGTAACGGATGTGATATAAAATGTAGCAAAGTACAATACTTAAGTCAAAATTTACTTAAGTAAAAGTAAAATTACAGATTTCAAAAACTACTGAAAAAATTACAAATTACACAAAAAAATTACAGTAACATGAGTAAATATAATTAGTTACTTTACGCCTCTGCATGTAAGATATTCCACCTTGCCTTTTTCCTCCAAACACTGTTAAGCTAACATGAATGAAACTTAACACTGAACACCTCGATGGGCTTCTATCAAAATATGAAGCAAGCGTCTTTCCATTTTGTCTCAGATTGCTAAATTTTGCTACCCTCGAAATCCAGAGTTCTCGCGAGAGCACAATTTGAATTTGCTCAGTGAGTCACTCTGGCAATCAGTTTTTTTTTCATTTTCATTTATTTTTCCTTTTGACCCCTCCCCGGGGTATAAGGGACAAACAAAAATAACAATGACAAATCAGAGCAGGCGGCAACCAATGTACAACAAAATAAATAAAACACAATTAGTGTACATACGTACAAGTCAAAGCAAATCAAGAGAAACTATTCAGGATTTTCTTTAAAAGTTTTAACAAATTTGACAAAACCTTTACTTTTCGAGATGACATTAACTTTTGAAACTTGTAAATATTTGGATTTACTCTATAGAACTGTCCGACCAACTCTTTTCTCTCTTTGTTAAAAAAGGAACACACAAGTACATAATGATATATGTCTCCTCGATGATCAAACAAAGAGTACATTGCCGAGGGACATTTTCATGGTCATACCTGCGCTCAGAGATAGGTAACTTATGATTTCCACACCGAAACTTAGACAAACAAATCCTTTCGGCAGGTCTTAACATAATCAAATAAGGTTCAAAAGTGAAATCAGTTTTAAACAATTTATAACTATCACATAAAGGGTTATTTGTAATCTCTCATGCCATCTCTGTAGTTCCATGTCAGATAATCTACGTTCAATCATTAATTTTAAATACTTAGGGTTCATCCGTCCAGCGTCATGCCATAAGTACGATAGACCACAATCATCAAGAATATTTTTAACTTTGGAAATCCATTTACACTGAAAAATATTGTCATCATACAAAATCTTGTTGTATTATGACTAATTAAATGCACCCAGAAGTTAATCATTCTCATGTTTACCTTTAAATCTAGACTATTTTGACCAAACTCTCCATAAATAATACAATTTGCTGTGCATTATTAACATTAAGTAAACGTTTCAAAAAAGATCTGTGAAGCATTTCAGTTTGGTCAAGTTTAGACTTGATGTGTATATGTGTGTATATATATATATATATATATATATATATATATATATATATATATATATATAGGCATGGCCCTCCTCAACATAATGCAGAAACAGACTATAAAAGAGAAAAAGAGCTATCAATGCACAGAAGCAACACACAGTATCTCTCTACCAGCATTTCCCTCTCTCCTCTCCTCCACACACACATGCACACACCTCACCTCCTGATGTTTTCTTTATAGGTCAGTTACACAGGATATAGTTTTATACAGTCCATGGCAGCAACAGTCATGTTTACAACAAGAAAGTCACTATTTAAAACCCAATAATATCTCACTGGAATATAAATATTCCTCCTGACATCACAATACTGAGTGAAGAAAGTCATGTTATCTCAGCATGAAGACAAACATCAGTATCAGTCATTCATCCTGCTCTCTGGCCCTCCTCTACTGCGGACACTCACTGTCTGCAGGTCGGCTGCCTCAGGTACATCTTCAGATCAAGTGTTAGCCTACATACAGACAGCTTTCATTTTAGTTTGTCTTTAACACTTTGCTGTTAGCACCGTGAGCGCGATGTGCTTGTGTCGACCACGATCGTAAATCATAATAGTGGTGAATGAGAGAATCATATTTCAACAACAGAGCAGATTGAAATGTGGCTTTCTACATTCTGATAACATGTATTGATAAAGTACTGGCTTGGCTGGCAGGGGTTTTATTGCACTTACTCACAGTAACAAGCACAGCTGTCATCAACTAGAGTAAACTTTAAGTTATATTCCCTTCATCTGCACCGCGGCCTCTCTGCTGTTGTCTGACTTCACTCTGTTGTGTGAGGTCAGCCCTTACATCCAGAGAGCAGGAGAGAGGCTGCAGAATGATGATGAAACCGAAACTTTAAAAAGTAACGTCGATAATGGTGGAGCTTACTATTATTATGGTCTTGATTAAACTTGCCTTGGGTTGTTTAATACCGGGTCTCGCTACCAATCCCTGCCCGGGCGTTTGATGAAGTCTCCTGGTTGGCTGGTGATAGATTGGTGTCAAACTGTCATTATAGCCCATCCGGGCCGTTCATGCCAGGCTCCAATCAAATCCACCACTGGTGATGTACGCATCATCTCATTTGATGTTGCCCAATAAGAATCTAGAATGTCATCGCATTTTTTTCTCAATAGATACAGGTGTCAAAGCCGTGTTGACAGGAAAGAGGCAGAGGAGAAGACCGCAAAATCACCTGGGGCAGTGCGGGCGGGGCATGAAGGCCACTGTGGCCTAAGGGCAGATATTTTTTTCAAGGGCACAAGGCCATGGCCCTTGTGGCCCTCATGAAATTCATGCCATGGTGCACACTCAAGAGCACTCTAATGCACATTTTTTTGCAGACATATTTGTATAGAACAATTGGTTACTGTTTTCTTCATTTCTACAGTTATATAATATTATAGCATTTATATTACAATCATATTTTCACAATTTATAAGATTAAAAAAATATTTTTTTTATTATTTAACAAAAAGGATTATGGCCTTTTACAATAAACACTGCACTTACTCTTCAATTCATATCTGTTATGTTAATGGTAACCATGCAATCTAATAAGTGATTGATCACACCAGAAAATATCTCGGGTGGATTGGACGGGCAGGACAAAAAATTTTGAAGCAGTGTTCAGTTATTAGTATAATTGTCTAATTTCACCTCTCCTCTCTCCAGAGATTTCCCATTTCCTGATATGCACCTCCTCGAGTCCCCTCCATGCATCTTAGTCCCGCCCACCAGAGATGCTAGCGGAGGAGTCCAGGAAGACATGCAAGGAGATAGGAGTGAAGGCAACAGGCTTTTCAAAATATGAGACATCCTTGCTTCGGAGCGGTCATTTTAAAGTGATGTAAATTAAATATGCAAGGGGCGCAACGGCACCATCTGTCTATTTTATTACAGCCTACCACTGTAATTATGATCTCTGTCTGAGCGTATTAACTTAAATTCAGTTGACAATGTGGCATAATGTTACAAGAATGTAGGGATGTCATACGTTTTTGTTTTTTTTTAAAATTTGAAACGCATGCATGCACATACGCACACACAAATGCACACTGGGTGGGTGAAATAATAAATAGGCTCACTTGTTGCCATTTTAATTTGATCACAACAGAGGAACGTTAAATGTTTATTTATTAAAAACCAGCCAGTGTACTTTAGTGTAATATGTTACCATTTCATCACTACTTAGTAAGATTGAGTTCATTTAATACTGCAGTGATCACTGCCGAAAGACGCTGTGCGCATTTATGCACAGCAGAGGGTACATAATGTACATAGGCCAGTTTGAACAGGTGGGTTTTGAGATGGGACAGGGAAGTTATCAATGATGATGTGAGAGATGTGGCTGCTTTGGATTTTGGCCAGGGTTTTTTTTGGGAACTGATGAGCAGGGCCTCGGTTTTGCTTCCGTTGAGCTTCAGGAAGTTCCTGCTCATCCAACTCCTGATGTCCTCAAGGCAGGTAGTGAGTCGAGGTGGGACTGAAGTTAAGCTGCAACCACCTTCTCCAGGATTTTGGATATGGATGGGAGGTTTGAGATTGGTCTGTAGTGGTTAAGGTCAGCTGGGTCAGCACCGGGTTTTTGAGGGTGGGTGTAATTGTAGCCAGTGTAGGGGTGGAGGTACAGTTCCAGAGGTAAGGAGGAGCTGATTATTCAGCGATCATGGGGGACACGGATGGCAGGCAGGTTTTGAGGAGAGCAGTTGGGACGGGATCAAGCTGACAGGTGGTTGGTTTTGCTTTGTGGATGAGCTCAGAGTTGGATTCTTCTGAAGTTGGAGAGGGGGCTGATGAGTTGGCCTGTTGTAACCGACCAGGGTTTAAAGTTTGTATGTTTTTTTTTAGGTTTTTTATTGCCTTCTTGACGTTGTAATTGCACTCAAGTGAGAGTTCACCCTTTCATCCTCCTTGGATGACCAACAATTCTAGTTGTCTCTTCTGTGTGGTTGTGTGTGAGCAGGCTAACATTAGCGTAACGCTTATGTTACCTACCTGACTCACCTCCACCTGGCTTCGCAACCATATCTGCTGACATTGCTTGCAATGTGGACCAGCATGATTCTTATCTGGTCCGCACTAGCCTGGACTCCCCTGTTGCTTGTCCATCAACCCGTGTCTGGTTTCCTCCAGTACACTGCTGCTGAGCTCCTCCAGATCCGCCTCCACCTCTCTGAGCCTCCGCCGGCTATGCTGCATCTCCACCTGGACATTGCATTCCTGCCACGCCGGAGATAGAACCACTGTGGGTCCCGCCGGAATTTCCATCTCCACAACTCCAAGGCAATCAAATCCTTCTGGTCCACCACTCACTGGCCCCCAAGAATTGCCACCCGGTCTGTTGACCACAGCGCGTTAGCCAGCCTGGCTAGGTCAGCTAACGCTACTTTCAAACATGACACCTCCGCTGTCAACTTCGGTCTGCTCAACATCCGCTCACTCACAAGCAAGGGACATCTCATCCAGGATCTCCTCACTGACCGTAAGCTTGACTTTCTCTGTTTAACTGAAACCTGGCAACAATCTAATGACCTTTCACAACTCAATGACTCCTCCGGGGTTTGTTTTCATCTGTCAACCCCGTGGCTCCGGTTGCGGAGGAGGTCTCCCGATAATTCACTGCAAGAAGTGGAAAGTCCTGTCCGTTTCTGTCCCTGCCTTCAGCTCTATGGAATGCCTAGCCTGTAAACTGTCCAGTCCCACTCCCACCATCATTGCTACTGTTGACCATCCTCAAAAGCCTCACAATGAGTTTTTAAATTACTTATCTGCTCTCCTCACCCACTTATCCATTCTCTCACCAAATGTAATATTGCTGGGAGACTTCAACATACATGTAGACAATAGTATTCTACCTCTTACCAGAGACTTTTTATCCTGCTTTGACAGTTTTGGATTTCATCTGTTCATTGATTTTCCCACTCACACAAAAGGTCATACTCTGGATTTAATCTGCTGTTCTGGTCTCACCCCCTCCAACTGTACAGCTGATGAACTCCACATAACTGACCACTTCCTCCTCTCATTTAATGTTACTCTCTCTCCTACCAAGCCACCCGCCTCATTTCATTCCACAATATTAAGGACATTAACATGGATACCCTCTCTTCCTGCATTGAAAATATTCTGATCCCTGACCACTTATCCACCCCTGATGAACTGGCTACTCATTACAATAATGGTTTAAAAAACATTCTCAACAGTCAGTTACCTTCACTTGATCTGCCCCCTAGTTTATACCCCAACTCCGGTCCATCAAGCCAAATGTTGTCAACTAGAGCGACTCTATCGAAAATCTGGTCTCACTGTTCACAGAACTATACATACTGTAACTCACCTGTTACACTATAAGGACTCAATTGCGCAAACCAAATCAAATTACTACTCCGGCCCGATCTGCTCTGATGAAGGTAACACCAAGACTATGTTATCACTCCTCAACAAAATTCTCCAACCCCTGACTCTCTGCCCCCCCACCTGTACTCATCGGACACCTGTAACTCCCTAATGCACTTCTTCCCTGACAAAATTCACAAAATCCACCAGCACTTAAGTATTGGCTCTCTACCTCTCTTCTCCTCTGAACTTCTCCCCCACTGTCAGCCTTCTCCAGTTTCCAACTCCCTGACGCATCTGAAATCTCTGACCTCATCCGCAAATCCAAGCCTTCCACTTGTCAGCACTATCCCCTTCCTACAGCTCTGGTCAAATCCTGCCTCTCCTCTCTGCTCCCCTTCTTCTCCGTCGTCATCCATTCTTCACTTACCACTGGAATAGTTCCTACTCTCTTCAAAACTGCAGCCGTCACCCCAATATTGAAAAAAAACAAAAACAAACAAACAAACAAAAAAAACATCTCTAACCTACCCTTTATTTCCAAAATTCTTGAAAAGACGGTCGCAAATCAACTCCACTCTCACCTAACTCAATATAACCTCTACGAACAATTCCAGTCTGGTTTCCGCCCCTCCCACAGCACAGAAACTGCTCTCCTGAAAATCACCAACGATCTCCTCATGGCTACCGATTCCAGTTTACTCACTATTCTCATCCTCCTTGATCTGGAATGCGGCCTTTGACACTATTTCTCACACCATCCTCCTCAAGAGACTATCCTCCATCGGCATCTGTCACACACCCCTGGACTGCTGGACTGGTTTTACTCATATCTCTCCGGCTGCACTCAGTTCATTCAACTCAAGTTCTTCAGATCCCAGCCCTCCCCCGTTACTTCAGGTGTGCCCCAATGCTCTGTCCTGGGGCCTCTTCTCTTCATTATCTATCTCCTCCCACTTGGCAATATTTTCCGTAAATTCAACATCCATTTCCACTGCTTTGCGGATGACACCCAGCTCTACCTCTCCACTAAACCAAACTCCACCCTCCCCCCCTCCTCCCTTACCACCTGTCTTTCCGAAATTAAATCCTGGCTCACATCTAACTTCCTTAAACTCAACAGCAATAAAACAGAAATCCTCCTCGTGGGCAGAAATCTACACTATCTAAAGTTGACAGCTTCTCCCCCCAAATTGACAGTTCCTCTGTTTCTCTGCAACCTTTATCGTCTCCGCCCTTCCCTCAGCCCCCACACCACTTCTATCCTTGTCAATAGCCCTGTCGCCTCCCACATCAACTACTGCAATTCTCTCCTCTTTGCTCTCCCTCACAAGTCCCTCCATAAGCTTCAAATGGTCCAAAACTCTGCTGCTTGTATCATCACCAAAACCCCCTCATTCCACCACATCATCCCCGTCCTCCAGCAACTTCACTGGTTTCCAGTTAAATTCAGGATACAATTAAAAATTCTCTTTTACGGATTCAAGGTAGTGCTGCACGATTAATCTAATCGCAATCGCAATCGCAATCGCGATGTCAGGCTGTGCGATTACATAACCGCATAAAAGGCTGCGATTTGCAATTTAATGTAGGCCTAAATAAATGTTAACGTGTGTGCCTGTGAACGTGACTGCCTCTCCTGTAGTGTGTGGAGTTTGTTGACATCACGCCCACAAGCTATCCTGGTGCGTGCAGCTGGCGTGCAGCAGTGACCAGCACAGACACTGAAGAGCATGAGCACGACCAAGAACAGCCTGAGTTGGTGGTGAAAAATGCAACGTCTATTACATGGTGATACTTTGGATTCAGGTACGGCAACGTTGAACAGAAAGACGTGCTGTGTAAAAGTTTAAAAGTTAAAGTCGCCACGTCCCGCGGCAACACGACCAATCTATATCAACACTTGAGACAGCACAGCACAGGGAAAAGTAGGAAGAGTGCATGTGAGAGAAAGCCGAGCCGTGTAACGTTAAAGACAAAGAGACAACTGAAAGCCGTCAGAGCCTCATAAAACAACATCCAAGCACAGTTAAGGAAACATTTGTAAGTGTCACAGGGAAATCATGGACTCCATAACAAATGAAAAATTGAGCAATTTTGCTCGGTTTCGGCCCACTTGACATGCTGCTGTGTTCTGCTATGGCATGCTGGAATTAGTCATTTATGTGACAACGCCTGAACGCAACACAGGCTTGCTCCGCTGTGTGTACAGTTCCATGCTGCGCTGCTGTGTGAGCAGTGTGTTTGACTGTGCTCAGTCTGTTGATGGTCATTGGCACACTGTCTGTCCATAACAATAACTATGTCAGGTCAGTGCGCCCATAATATAATGTAGGGGAAACACTGAATCAAGAAAAAAGACTCATGATACCATTTATTTATTATATTGTATATCGTAATTATATTGTAATCTCAATCGCAAATAGCGATATTGTCCACCATAATCGCAATCGCACATTTTTATCAAATCGTGCAGCACTAATTCAAGACCATCCATAACCTTGCCCCCCCCCATATTTGTCCGATCTCCTCCACATCGCCACCTCCTCCCCTCCCTCCAATCCTCCTCTTCCATCCACCCCTCTGTGCCCTCCACCCGCCTCAGCACCATAGGGAGCACAGATTTCTGCTGCTCTGCTCCTCAACTCTGGAACTCACTCCCACCTGACATCCGCAACATTGCCTTCCTTCCACTGTTTAAATCCAGACTCAAAACTCACCTGTTCAAATTAGCATACTCTCTATGATTGCACTGTACATTTATTTCTTGTGGAGTTTTTTTGTTTTTGTTTTTTTAACATCCCATGCATTTTTTATTTTGTATCTACTCCTGATGCTACGACATATGACAACATATTTGATGTTCACTCTCTGCAGAAGCACCTCCACTTCTAAACAGAAGGATTTTTTGATGTTTAGATTCTGGTCTGGTTGGGGGCACATGATCCATGTAGACTGACTTTGCTGCAATAAGTGAAAGACTGCAGTAACTCCATTCAAATTATCAAGCATGTTTGGTGTCAGTTTTGCTATCAAGACTGAGGAGTTTTAGTGCCTTGCTTAGGGGCACTTCAGGTAGTTTGAAGCAGCAGTAAGGGGAGGGAGAGGCCTTTATTTACTCTCCCTGCAAACAAACCAGTGGCCTTACAGCAACAAGTGTCATCACATTCACATCTAAACCAGTGAGTTGAAGTACTAAAATAAAATTCTTACACTTCAAATGATTCTAATGTTGAACACACCAACAGAAAGCCTCTGTGATAGCGGTGCAACAACCTAACTGTGGCTTTATTGTAAACACACATCATTCAGATTTGTGAAATATAAACATTCTTTATTAATCATTTTTCATGCAACTGTCCAACAAGGCACAATAATTAGGCTTTAAATCTTTACTTACTCCAAACCTCTCAGTTAATATTGGATATGAAAAATAACGTACCTTTATTCAGTTGACACTCATATTCTATCAAATCCTGTGCACGCTTTTGTCAGACCAAAGAACATGCTGACACATGACCTGGGGCTAGTCGACAGACACAAAAACCCTGAAGACTATCATCAGCAAACAATGGCACAGCCTCCAGCTGGGACTGTCTCTGCACTGTTTGTCTATTGATGACATTACAAACAGATTCAGGTTTGTCTCTGGATAACAGTCAGAGTTTATGTCTAAATGCACAATAAACTCACGTCAAAGAAAAAGCTTGCAGTCAATTCTGATCTTAAGTGCATTGTCAGTGTTGATCAAGAGAGAAAAATAATCCTTGTGATAAGACGCCTTTCCTCAGGCTGTGAAAGTGCTGCATGCTATAATAACAGTGTGGTCGATAGTTGGTACAAAGTACAGTAGTGCTGAAGGAGAAGTATTTATTGTACGTGGCTGCAGTGCCCATGCAGTATTTTGCTTTACCTGTATTATCTTTATTTCCTATCATTTTAAATGTAAAGTTTCTCCATCCGGTGTGATTAGGTGGCTGTAATAACCATTCTGATAGGTAGAAGAGAAATGTAGAGTGATGCTGAATGTGTGCTACTGCAGTTTGTAGTGCAGACTGGAGTTAGTATGGCAGTCTACTTCCAATGACAATCCCAGGTAAGAGCCAAGGAGGGACTTCAGCTTCCACTGCAGAACACTGAAGAGGATGATGGAGGGACAGGATGAGGGCAGGCAAAAAATATAGAAAATATTCTAACTTTACAGCTGCAGGAAGTGCATTCAGCATTTTAATTCATCAATACACAATATCTCTGTCAAACTGATGGCAGTAGACACATCTAATACCATACTTTGTTCTGCCACTAATGTTGCTTGTGTGCTAGTTTCTCATACACCCTCTGAAGGATTTTGGTTCCTGTCTGGTCTTTCTGTCTGTCATATCTTTCTACTTCATGATTAACGATAAACACTTTAATGGTTATTTTCCCCACCCTCTGGTATTGTTAGAGGTTCTTAATCCTTTAGCTGGTTTTGCACTTAAAACAGAGCTTTCCAAATATACATAAGTGGCACACAAGATCAAATGCAATGTACATTTAGTAATTCTTTAAATTACTGTAATTTCACCATTGACCTGCCAACTGACTGCAGTAAGTGTGTTGCCTCATTTCTGGTGTTTCTGTGTTGGTCAATAGTAGTGTCTTTGTGTTGCTCCTGTGAGCTCAACCAAGTTCATGTTGTTATATTCTTTATTACTGCCACTTAATACCTGCTATACATTTCTTTAGACTTATACTGTTTCTGCTTAAGCACTCAAAGCTGTTCTTCTTAAGTGACTTTCTCGCTAATCCATTGGCTGTTTACACACTAATAGCTCTGTTAGTTAAGTCAGCTTAGCAGTTAGCGATGGTTTCTCTCTCTCCCTCTCACCCTCCTGCTCTCTCTTACTCGGCGTGTCAGATGTTGAATTGTTCCTCTGTCTCTGTCAGTGATAATGGTACATGTAATAAATGGAGTTTATTTACAGCATTAGAGGCAAGGCTTAGTGAATTGGAAGTGCAGCTCTGTACCATGGAAACTCACTCATTAGCTGCAGTACTTAGCCAGCCCCCTATACTCTGTGGACTGAAAGTATAGTTTCTGCATGCCGTCCCCCCACAATCCCCATGCAGCCAGGAGGCTGAGCAACTGTCTTGAGTGAGTTGTAGCACTAAGGCGAAGACCAGAATTCACTACTAACCTGTTCACGTTTCTAACAGTTTCTCCCCACTCAGCAACACACCCGCTAAGGCGCGAACTCTGGTAATTGGCAGCTCTGTTCTAAGAAACCTGAAATTAGCAACACCAGCAACCATAGTCAAATATATCTCTGGTGCCAGAGTAGGTGATACTGACTTAAATTCAAAACAGCTGGCTGAGGATAAACTTAGATACAGTATATTCATGTCAGCACTAATGACACCTGGTTACACCAATCAGAGGTAATTAAAATTAACAATGAGTCACTGTGTGCATGTGCAAAAAACAGTCAGACTTAATTTTCTCTGTCATCATTCAACTGCTGGCTATCAAGGTGGTGTCCAGCAAACTGCAAACAATGTGAGTTTCATAGATAATTGGTGGACTCTCTGGGGAAAACCTGGTCTAAACAGGAGAGAGCTTAGATGGAGCTACTCTCATCTCTAGGAACCTGACTGAGTTAATTAGTGGTTCATAACCATGACAACCAAGAGTTAAGACAAGGAAGCAGAGTTGCAGTCTTACACACTCCTCTGAGTTTCCACTAGAGCAGTTACCCACCCATAATGTTGTAAAAATGGTATTTGTCCCCTGACCACTTAAATTATTTATATCTTAAGTAAACAAAAGAGGAGTTGTACATAAAAAAAAAAACGGATAAAAATTAACACATCTTCTGTAAAAATAGAACCAAACAGGAGAATTAAATGTCTACTTTAAAACATCAGATTTCTGGCATCTAAAGCAATGTCGGTACAGTTTAATATCAGATTATCATATTGACTTACTTTGTCATCATGACATCTGGCTGTGTCATGATGAATATGTTAGTGTAAATGAATCCACTCCTTCAAGTCATAATAATACTCACATTCCTCAAGGCAGCGACCTAGGAGGGGGAGCTGCAGCCGTTTTTCACTCGATCCTATTAATCAACCCTAAAACCTAAACTAAATTATAATTCCTTTGAAAGCATTGTCCTTAGTCTTTCACATCCAACCTGGAAAACATCACAGCCACTTCTATTTGTCAAAGTGTGCTCCTGGCCCGTATTCTGAATTTTTATCAGAATTCTTTGGAGTTCTTATCAAGTTCAGTCCTTAAATCACTTATTATTTTGGCTGATGTTACTATCCATGTTAACATTGATACTGATGGCCTCAGTACTGTTTTTATCTCATTATTAGGCTCAAGGCTTCAGTCAGAGTGTACATATAGTGTACAGATTCACTGTTTTCACTCTCCATCTTGTGATGACATATGGCATCAAAATCGAAGACTTGAAAGTCTTTCCTGAGAGTCCCTCTTTATCAGATCATTATTTAAAAACTTTTGATTTTTTATTACTTGATTACGCGCCACTTGGTAAACGTTACTATGCTGGTTGTCTATCTGATAGTGTTGTAACTAAATTTAAGGAAATAATCCCATTGACAATATATTCAGTCATTTCCATTAGCCATGTAAACAGCTTGGTAGGAATATTGTCTTTTTCAGAATAAGGATGGAAACCATTATATTTTGTGCATGTAAATGCAGTCACTGTTGCAGCTACAGACTCTACTTACTTTATGTACCACAACTCCCTTGAAAGTAGCAGCGATATTGATACTGGAATAAATGTGAAAAAAATAAATAAATTTAACTGCATGAAGAGACTGCTGAAGACTTAGACATACAAGTAAGTGATGGTTGATAAAAGTTGATCATTAGAAATCAAATACTTCAAAACCATTAAAGCTGTTAAACTTTTAAGTAACCAAACCACAATTGGAAAATCAGCTACAAATGTCATACAAGAGTGGTTACATACTAGTAGTCCGTATCAATTAGAAAAAAGTCTACCGAGAAGGGTTTTGCTTGAAACTGCATGTTAATTCCCCTTCATCTCGACAATAAGACACCAAGTGGTGGTTCAGAGGTAGTACATCCTACCCTACAAATAGAAGCCTGGAAAAGGTCTTTGTCTTCAAAGACCTTAAACTGGATTGAGTGTATGTCTGTGTTTGCCATTTGTCTTTTGAGTAACCCTCAATGGAATAGCAGTTTTCCTACTGATTGGGATTATGGTGTCGTTAGGGGGATACTCTGTTGATTTCAACCTGTGTCACTGTGGCAGATTAATGCTCATGGCGTATCATTTCCTATTGCCAGGAGGTAAAAATTTGACACCTTGCAACGGCCACACTCTATGATGAAAACTCAAGCCTTTAACTACTCAGCTTGAGACATAGTCCTATAAACCAAGTAAGGTTATCATAATGCTATGGTAAGAGATCCTTACCTTAAGGCATGCGGGCAAACAAAAACTGACCTCATTTAACTCCCCATGACTCTGTTCTTACAGATTTTCTTGTGATAACAGCCATATTAGCTGTGTCTTGAGATGGAGAGATATCATGATTAATTCAAAATTATACACAAGGCATGCAACCAGTCAACTTTACCACTAATATCCTGTCTGCTGCTATCACTGACAGCTGTCTGCTCTGACTGCAGGCCAAAGTGCCTATCTCTCAGTCTCTCTCTCTGTCTCTCAGTCTCTCTCTCTGTCTCTCAGTCTCTCTCTCTCTATCTGTGTTGCTAGCTCAATCTCACACACGCACTGAGCTCGGCAGGGTGGGGACGAGGAAAAACGAAGAGTCTCCCTGCATGGTCTGCAGCATTTTTCAAGTTTGCAGACACATCTCTTGACCTCATATTTTCTAGAAGAAATTGCTGAGGTAAAGGTTCTGGGACAAAACTACCTTGTTATGTTTCCTAGCTCAGTTTTAAGTGGGTATACAGTAACCCTGCAGCTTTCTCAGTGGGTATACAGCGCAGACATGTATATCACGCAGGCTACAATACTGCCTGAAGGCACTTTTAGGCCACCTGTTCTAGTTAGGCTGACCTCTGAACCTTCATGTGACATGATGTCAGTAAGCATTGAGCGTGTCTCACAACTAAGTAGGGGTGTGAAGACATCAAATACTATTTACACCCATTACTTCAAGTAGTATACTCTCACCAAGGTACAGTCATCAATAATATGAATTAAGTACTAAATGTTGTTTACCTCAAATTACAACTACTATTGCGGTCTTGTAGTGTGATTATGTGTTAGCCCTGCAACAGACTGACAACCTGTCCAGTGATATATGATGTGAGAGGAAAAACTCTGCGGAGTGAGTATTGTTCCTCTATCTGCGTTGGATGTGTAATGAGGTGAAACTTTGCCAATTATGTTTGCAATATCAAAATAATAAAGTGATAATATTTGTACAGATTAATCCATATTTTGCTGCCCCCAGGTGGCCAAAAATCAACAACTGCCAAGCAATAAAGGACTGCATCTGAGGAGACAAGTTCTGTCTCCAACAACTCCTTTGTTGCTTGGTTAGTATTTCAGTGAAGCAAATTATACACTGCGGGTGCTGTCTTTGACATTTCCTTATATTGGTTAGCCTGAGTGTCAGACTGAAGCTCCCAGAACCTTCAGTCTGACATTGCCTCCATTGAAGGCGATTTACAAGGGGGAGGGAAATTGATTTTTCCCTAACCAATCAGTAGAGATAAACGACTCACCCAGAATCTGACATCATTAGTATCCATGCATCGGGGGTGCCGAAAACAAGTGAGCATTGCCCGTTTAAAATGTCTCCGTCATCGTGCACGCCCAGCTGCATCGCCGTTAAATCCAGTTTAGCAGCTTCCTTAATTTGGTCCTCCATTAACTCGAGTAGTGGCGAAATACCTCGATAGCATCGTTAATGTGGTCTGTAGAATCTGTAGCGGTCGCCATTGTTGTTATCCTCACCAGTTACCCACCGGTGTACAGCTTGACATCAGCGTGGCGCTGATTGGCTAATCGCTAGACCCGCCCCCACCCCCGGCGTTCATTGGTCCGTCCATCGCTTGGACGAGATAAATCGCAAATTCACTGCAGTATGCCAGACCAGAGATGCAAGCCTACTCAGTTGAGTGGGCGGGGTCTATGGAATGGAACCAGGCTATATATTGGTATCTATGTATCGTATAACCATAACACAATAAACAGTAAGTGATCATTACTAAGCAATATGCTGAAACCAAGCAGAGAATCTGGCCATATCTGTCCAAGTGGACTGTCCCACTATTTTGACAGAGAGCTTTTAGAAACTGGCATTGAGTAGTGTAGCCAAAAAAAGACATGTGACATATAAGCAGCCTTTTTAAACCTGCACTATCGACAGTAGTGTGAACATGGCTTGTAAAAAATAACAGGCAGTAGACTTCAAGGCTTGACATAAAGCTTTGGAGCTTAGAAAGTTAAAATAATTGACATTAGGGATGTCAGTTTCAGTTAGTTTTGATTTTGATAGCCCAACACCTTTCAACCGCGAGCCAACTGGTTTACGGCTAGCTGCTTTAACATGCAGAAACAAGGTCTCCAATGCCCAGCCTTCGTCTCCATGGGTTAGGTAGCCTTGGCTGCTCTGCACTGTGCACCACCTGGGTTGAGGGGGGGCTAACTAGCAACACCACTCATTCGTAATTACTGCTAGTGAGGGACGGTGTTGCTGCCGAAACAAGGAGGCCATCCTCCAGTCACCCACCAGGTTGCCCCAGTGAGTAAGCAGCTTTATTTTGAGCCGCTCACCCCCTTTAGCATTGCTAACTGTGTTAGCTGTGCTGACACTGCTAATGGTGCTAACAAAGCTAACACTGACAACATAGTTCTGTGTTCTGTCTTTCTGTCTCATTGTTTCATACGGATTACTGTTAATTTATCATGTTGATCTGTTCTGTATGATATCTATTGCACGTCTGTCCATCCTGGAAGAGGGATCCCTCCTCAGTTGCTCTTCCTGAGGTTTCTACCATTTTTTTTCCCCGTTAAAGGTTTTTTTTGGGGAGTCTTTCCTTATCTGCTGCGAGGGTCCTAAGGACAGAGGGATGTCGTATGCTGTAAAGCCCTCTGAGGCAAATTGTGATTTGTGATATTGGGCTTTATAAATAAAATTGATTGATTGATTGAATTGAGTTAACAATCCTTAAGGGGGTCTATAGCTCAAAATTAAGCCACTCACTCATTGGAGCAACCTGACGGGGGAGACTGGAGGGTGGGCACAATGTTTCCACAGCAATGCCATTGGGCCAGGAAGGCATTACCAGTGATATCACGGTGGTGCGTAGTGCAGTAAGCTGAGGAGTAGCAAAATGACCTGCAGACCAACATGCGTAACTGCTCAAAAATATTCTGGACAGTCAACCGATTAACTGTTTACTGTTGACATCCTTAATGGATATACTTTAGTTGTAAAATGCCTGCAGTACTGACTCAGTGGATATGAACTACTCAGTGACAATGAGCTCTGTATGTAGAGAGATAAATGTAACCTCAGTGCAGTCAGGTGGAAGGGAACAGAAAAGGTAGCCACTAACTTCTTGAGAGCAGCAATGAGGTACATGCTCCTGGGTAGCAAAAGGTAGACCTGGTCTGTGAGCACAGCATCAATGATCTTCTTGGCCACAAAGTCTGGATCCAGGATTGGCAGCAGTCTTGGCCACCTGATGAGCACAAGAAGAGGGATTAAGAGAACTGAATACAAGTGCTAACAGCACTAAACCACTTACCAACAATTATTACACAACCAACTTGCCATCTCTTTAAAAGGTTTCGTAAGGTACACAGGATGCACATGAATGTAACTGTGGACACCTGTCATTGCATGGCAAAGACATTTGAATTCATTTTAAAGGAATACTTCACCCCCCGAATGACTGTTTGTATATCAATAACGTTTGGTCACATTGTAACCTTGGTTCTCTGAGTGAGGAGATTATTTCCCCACCCAGTAGTTATATCATAACTATGGGAATTATCCCCATCTGGGGTAAAAGACATTGAAAATTAATCATCTTTAAGACACCACTTTAGGTGGCTGGCATGCCCCAGGCTATAAAAGCCCCACCTTGCGCATGCACCCACTGATTAACATTGACTGGAATGGGTACCGAGCGCCCTTGAGGCTGGGGAGATAATCTCCTCACTCAGAGAACCAAGGTTAAAATGTAACCGAACATTCTCTATTGTATCAAGATTATGTCCCCACTCAGTAGTTATATCATAACTATGGGAACCCTTTAAGACAGGTCCACAGGTGCCCCCCTCCGGTATTCGAATGAGACGTCCCTGCCACCAGGTACATCAGCAATAGAAAATACCCAATAGGTGTGTATATATGAAAAAACACCAATGAATTCTAAATAAATGTACAACATCTTGCTCATTCAATGGTCGGTGACACCGCCAGATGTTCTGTGTCACTGTACCAATGCCCAGGAGCCAGATGCAACCATGAGCACGACTAACCTTGCCAGACGCAGGGGCTGGGTGTAGGAAGACTGCTCAGTTGGCCAGCCTGCTGCCAGGCCGTGGACAATAATAAATTGCTACACCTTGTGTTGAGTGTACCCACGCACCCACTAGAACTGGCATACAAGCCTCTGTAAGCCTGCTGAATTGTCTCCATGACCCAATGAGACAGCCAAGCCTTTGACACCGGCTGGCCCTGGCACTGGGCCTTAAAGCAGACAAAGAGTTGGTCTGTCTTTCTAAATGCTGCAACGCACCGGACATAGACCTTCAGGGAACTAACAGGACAGAGATTTGAGTCTTTTTGACCCTCACTACCCTCCTTGGACGGGTTGAAGGGTCGCAACTCCAATGACTGATTCAAATGAAAGTCTGTGAGTAGTTTTGACAGGAATGCAGGATTGGACAACACATGACACCAGCGCCATCCGGCAGGAAACAACAACGGCTCTTATCCACTGACAGAGCGAACAGTTCCCCCACTCTTTTGGTTGATGTCACTGCCACGAGAAAAAACACTTTAAGAGACAGCCACTTAATTCTGACAGACTCCAAAGGCTCAAAAGGTTCCTGGTGCAGGGCAGCCAACACGTGACCCAGGTCCCACAGTGGAATGGCCGGGCTCCTGGTGCGCAGTGCAAGCCTCTGCGCACCTTTCAGGAACTGAGAGATGAGGCTGCAGTCACCATTTGCAAGCCTATAATACCCTGTGCGAGCAGCCTTGATAACTTCCACCATGCCTGTAAGGGGCTCAAGATGATTTTCCTTAGAGTTATACCGATACCAGTATCTGAAATGCCTTAGGCAGTATTGGGCATCGGCGAGTACAGCCTATGACAAATCCGATACCACGTAATGCCTCACGTCATTACGCATACGCACGCTACAGGCAAACAAAACGGAAACGGAGCAGAGTTTAAAAAGCATTCTACTGTCGCCTTTAAAATGTCTTTTTTTTAGCAAATTGTGTGGCTGCACTTTAACCTGTGTCTTGATCTGTGTCAACACTGGATAATAATAATAATAATAAAAAAGTTTTATGGCATTCATTCTACTACTATGTATGTATTTCTTAATATTTTACATAGAGTTTTAGGAGTTGAGACATACAACAATTCATATCCCATCCATTTTTATTTTACGCGCTGGTATTGGATCGGTACTACTCGGTACAGCCTGGAGGAAATATTAATACCCAAATACTTAATGTTTCTGATGTGAAAGGGGAGGAGTGGGTCTAGAGTTGAAGAATCCCAAGTTTTTTCAGACAGAGGCAGTATGATTGATCTGTTCCAGTTAATTGTGTAGTTGCTGATTAGATTTAAAGTTTCTTTTAATGATTTGTAGGGGTCTTGTAAAAACAATAATATATCATCTGCATAAAGACTAATTTTATGTTCTGAATGGCTATTTTGAATTCCTTTAATGTTATTGCTTTTTGTATTGCTGCGGCAAGGGGTTCAATGAAGATGGCAAATAAAGAAGGTGAGAGTGGGCATACTTGTCTGGTGTGAATCCCCGTGTTGTGATACCATTTGTGGTTATTGTGGCCATAGGTGAGATGTAAAGAATTTTGATCCAGTAGATGATGGCTGATATTTTCAGCACTCTCAATACTTTGAATGTGGTGCTGGAAGGGAAGACTGTCACCATCTTCAATGTCCAGGACAAAATTAAAGCCACACTCCTCAAGATGGAATTGTGGCGTGGCCATCTCAATCGCAGAGAATTTGACAGCTTTCCAACACTGGATTTTCTCTTTGCTGCTGGAGAGGACGTGGAGGGAGCACAATTGCATCCTTCAAGCAACATCTACAAGACCTCGACTCGCAGCTGGGAATATATTTCCTAGAATTAGACGCAAGCTTTGAGTGGATCAGAAATCCATTTTGGTACAAAACGCACAAGTCAGATCCAAGCTTTCACCAAGAGAGCCTTGTGGTCATAGCATCAGATGAGACACTGAAGACATCTTTCAGGGAGAAAGGTTTGAATGACTCTTGGCTCCACATCCAACCTGAGCATCCTGAGCTGGCTGACTATGCTCTGAAACTGTTGATGCTTATTCCAACCACCTACAACTGTGAAGTTCGATTTTCTACACTTGTTGGCCTGAAAACAAAGCAGCGCAACAGGGTCAGTGTGGACTACCATATGAGACTGAAAGTCTACAGTTTGGAGCCAGACATTGCTTCACTCATGGTCCAGAAAAAGCAGCACCATTCTTCCCATTAAGATGGCCAAAATAAGACAACAATGAGTGAGTACAGAGACTGATAGGATGTATGATGTATGTAGAGTGAAAGTTGTGGGTGTGACAGTGAGTTAAAGACACTTGTTTACGAAGCTCTCTGCACTCTGACAGTTGAGTCCCCCACTCTACCTCTGAAACATTCCGCCCATAGAAACCCATTGTAAAACCTTCATACTCCAAACAAGTTTGAATATTCCATAAAGTTTGAATGGGACTTGAAAGTTGAAATAGAAAATTTCACCAAAAATTTGACGGGTGCCCGCTGCCGCCACCGTACTGATGTACCACAGCAAGCAGGTACTGCATTCTACAGGCAGTGCATACTGCATGTACTACATATGCTACAGGTACTGAAGAGGCAAAAATCGGTGCCTGGAATTGGGCCTGGAGGCTCCCGACCTTGTCCTCAACGTTGCTTCTCAGTTGTCCTCTGATATCGATCCAGTACCTTGGATTTAGCTAAGTAATACTCAAAGAAACACTGGAGACAGGCAGAGTCCGATGCAATCGAGTTTAATGTGTTCACAAGCTTTAACACATACAACTCATGAGTCAAGCCCCGGAGCCGGACTGAAAACTCACTCTCGGCGCGTCTGTTTTTATGCTGGTGGAGACTGGGTAGAGTCTCCACCTCCTTCTGCTAATCCATCCCACTCCAATCCAAAGCTATTGGTGGCAACCTTTTTCTTTTTGTCCAATCATGAACAGGCCCGTTTTTAATGGTGTATCACTTTCATTTTGAGCCTGGAATTTCCCAAATCTTCCACCCTTAGCTTTAGATTTGCTTTTACTTTATTTTTAAAAAACATGTGAATCTTAGGGACTTTCTTTATGCAGCCCCTTGTGCCCTTATGTAATATGAACCTTTAAATGTGCATCAGGTAATACAAACATTTGAATGTGTGTGTGTGTTATCATTATACAGAACATGATAGGTTATATGTGTGTTCTTTAGTGTGGATACAATGTCAGCTCATAACCCTGTATTGTGAACACTTTGACATGTATAACAGTGCTTTAACACATATAGATGCATTTCATAAGATCTTATACATTAAACATGGTTATATAATGGTTATGTGGCTTTTGTTTCTTAATCAACTTATGCAGTATAACACTTTTACTTGATTAGGGATTAACTCTTACACTACAGTACTGAGTACTACATGTGTATAATATTGTATGTCTTTATAATATGTAACAACATGTGTTTAACATTCATAAAACCAAAAGTATCTACAGTAGTATTAGTAGTAAAGGCTGTAATGTAGCATGACAGATAGCTAACACTGATATATAATGTTTATATGCTGTTTAAAAAGGAGATTATGCTCCTGTCATGTCTGCATTTGAGATTCAGAGACACGCACACACCATCTGTCTGTGTGTCAGTGGTCCTGGTAATTAACGAGAGGCTCCTGCAGCGAGGGGCAGTGAGCAGTTTAGAAAGCAAGCAGTTTTTTAATGGATTTAAAACCTCTCAAACTCCTCCTTGTTATGGCCAAAATGTGAGTCCAATCGTCAACATGAGGATACCACCAGCGAGAGGAGATTCTCCCGAACACAGAAATGTCTTCTTTCTGTTTATGGTGTCAAAAATGTGATCATGGTCGCAGGTAAGAAAACTGGTGCCGCCAGCTGTTTTCCAACCGATCTAAACACCATTTGAAACATGTGAAATGTACTATCCAAATAATGTTGTGGCAATGGTGGTTGCATTTGGTTGAAGACTTTTGGAGATATAGATGTTAATTGATTTTGCATATTCTTAAAAATACAGAGTGACAGTGTTCTGAATTGACTATAGGTTGCAGCGTTTTGTCACAATTCAGTGGATGTGCTGAACAAGTTTCAGCTGTGTAGGACACACTGGTGATTTATTATGATTTTTTGAAGTGTGGAATGTGAAACTGAAATTTAGATTTAACGTAATAAGCCACGCCCCCTTTAAGCAATAATTTTCAAATTTTGTGGATCAACTGAGACATGACCCTAGCTGATGCAAACCAAGTTTTGTATAAATATATCTGGCCGATTATGAGATATAAACTTTTTGCTTGTGTAGCACCCCCTATTGGTTGATTTAAATCAAACTTTCAGGGTTTGATTCAGATGCTTATGGCAACATTTCCTTCAGGTTTTGTGACAATTGGCTGAACGGTCAAGGCGTAAAAGCCATTAATGTGCCACATCCCCTCTAAAGTTCATTGAACAATATCATCAAAACGCAATGACATATCAAAAAGTCTTTGACCACTCAAAAAAAGCTCCATCCCATGATGATCAGCAGAATGTTTGGTACAAATCTGACCTATGCCTTAGGAGATGTAAAAATGGTGTTTTTCAGAAAAATCATTATGGCGGACAATCTAGTGGGCGGACCTTGAGGGGTCTTTAGGCCCTCATAGAATTCCTTCACCTGCCCATGTGTTTCAAGTTTCAAGTTAATCTGACATACGGTGCAACGGGGGTGGCGTTTCAAATCCAAATTTCCCTTGACCTTAATTATAGCGCCCCCATCTGGCTTATTGGCTTTTCATATTTTGAGCACCATTTGCACACAACTTCCAGTCATTGGTGAAAATATCATGTCTCTACGATGTACCATCTCACGGGAATTTGCGAAAACATCTCTGAATAATAATAATAATAATAATAATAATGATAAAACAGCACAAAAACAAAAGGGTTTCAGCCCTTCGGGCTTGAACCCCTAATAAAATGGCACAAAAACAAAAAGGGTTTCAGCCTTTCGGGCTTGAACCCCTAATGAAAGTGATACAATAAAGCTGGCCTGCAGTAACTTGTAAACCTACAAAAAATAGCAAGCTAGTGTACATGGATGTTAATGTGTTGCTTGGCAACAGTCCAGTCCCAGTCCAGTTGCACCACAATTTGTGTTGGTGGAGCCAAATACATCAAAAAATAAATCATAGTCCTTTTTTTCCCTTCCTTTTCACTGTTAAATGTTGAACATAGAACTGTTGTATACAAGAAGTATCACATGAAAGGTAGAGATGTGTTGCTGTTTATCATAGGCATGAGGCCGCAGACGGAGTGCCGAAGACACTAATATGATATTCAGTACAACAGAACTCTATTAAATATTAAATTAAAATTTCTAATGTCCTGCTGGGCAGATTAAATATTTACAGTAAGTTGTAGTTACTTAGGATAAGTCTGGTGGGTTTTTTTTTTTGTTTGTTTGTTTTTTTTACAGATCCAATAAAAGCCCCAAGCCAACCAGCATGTGTTAAAATTACAGTGAGCATCCGTTTTAGTAAATTACTGAGCTTTTTAAAAATTCAAACTGTATATTTGTCAGATGTTTTTATCAGTAGAGACCAACAACAAATTGTCTGTTTTTCTATCTACTTTTGTGTAAAACAACATTCAAACTTTAATGACACACAGAACATTGGACTGACAGTGTCAGCCCCCCCACTCCCAGATGTCTTGGGGTCAAGATTTAAAGGTGTTTGGAGACTTGTGTTCATCTTTGTTTCTGTCTCCCTGCGTTCATCCATCCATCAGATCCCTGAAGCCACCAGGACACACACTTTACGCCTGACCTGTCACTTTCTGCTTCTCACATCTGTTCCCCTTCAAAACAACACAGAGCATCCTAAAATACCTCCACCTTATTAAAGGAATACATGTTGTAAAGGTTTAATTCAGATTCTGCAAAGTCACACAATGCACAAATAATATAAAAATAATATATAAATAATTTTTTTGAATGCCTAGTTTTTTAAGTTTTTAAATATTGAAATCTTTAATCTGACTCTTTCCCCTTGACTGCTGTAACACTGGAATTTCTCAATTGTGGGATCAGTAAAGGTGTATCTTATCTTATCTTATCTAATCTTATCTTGTCTTATCTTATCTTAATAAACTACCAGTTGAGGCAGTGGCACACCAGCAGATTCCTTGTTCAACAAGATGTTTTTGTTAATGGCTTTGAAGAGAGCATAAATACGTTTCACTCTTCATTCAGATCCATGTTGGAAAGGGCATTCTGCTTGGTAAGTACTGAGCCTACGATTGGATAAATGAGACTTGGATTATATTGCACAAGTTGTGTGAGAGTTTGTATAGGGATGAATGCAGACCCCTTTTAATTTAATTAATCAAGAATGTTAACTGTTTTGGATTCTGTGCTCACTGGAGGCATGCCAGAAAAAAAAAATCCCTCACAAATTCAATAGTACATAGAGTGAGTTCTCTATAGTATCAAGATTATCTCCCCACCCAGTAGTTATATCATAACTATGGGAATTATCCCCATTTGAGGTAATCGACGTGGAAGTTAATAATCTCCACTTTACGTGGCAGGAATGCTCCAGGCTATAAAAGCCCCACCTTGCGCATGAACCCACCGATTAATTGATTTCCACCTGTCGAAGTCGACGAGGAGTTGACTCCGACAGGAGAGAGAGAGGATTTAAGCGTTTTATCCACATACCTTAGTTTAGGTTGGAGAGCTGGCCTTTGCGGGTCCCTCTCGAGGATAGCTAAACGCTGTTTCTTCTTTTTGAGAATAAGGAGTGAAACAGTTGAGAGGGGTGCTATATCTGTGTATTGCAGCTGTCTCTTTACGTACAGTTGAGGCATGGTAGCCCGCTCGAGCCTGACTTATTCGGGGTGCAGTTGGCGCAATCCTCGGGGGTTTAGTTGCCTGCTCGAGTCATGGGGCAGCGAGTGGCTTACCTCCACATTTAGCCACCACGAGATGTAGCTGGTTTTGCGGAGGCTTCCCACTTCCTCATTAAAACACAGAATCCCCCTCCAGTAGAAGTGTCCCGCTGTCTGGTGTCGAAGACGAAAATAATCCATACTGTGGCCACACTTACATCTGTTCGTTCAGGGAAACTAATTAAAGACAGTTAGCAGCACTATTGCTATAGCTGAAGAGTGCACTTTCTAGTAGCATTACAGTGACGTCACTCTCCAAACAAAACAAAAAAAAAAAAAAAAAAAAAAAGGAGAGAAAAAGACGATGGCAAGCCGGCAGGGCCCTTCTTGTGTGGGCTGTAATGTTAATATACCAGTAGAGGATGGCCATGACTACTGTGTGTTATGTTTGGGAAATGAGCAAGCAGTGACTCCTCGTGATAATCTGGCTACATGCACAAACTGCTTCTGCCAGGCAAAGGGAAGCCCATTGCCATTCATTTGGCAGACATCCACCAGCTCCTTCTCAGGGCCTGCAGCCAACAAAGCGCCCTAAGTTAGCGGGTCCGGCAGTGGGGGATGGGGGCCCATCAGGGTGCTCCCCCCACCTCCATTAATACAGTTTCAGTAGGGGGTGAGCGGACTCTGTCACATAGGAACTTCCTTGCTCCTGGGCCCTCTGCTGGGTTGGATAAGATTCCCTCCTCCCTTGGGTTGGAGGAGGAGATAGACATTCTTGGCCTATGGCCTTTAGAGAATGATGAGTTGGCCTCAGAGGGGCAGCAGGTGCCTGTAAAAGAGCATGACGAGCAGTCACCTCTCCTTCAGGAAATTATTGGCCGGGTTGCTTTGGCTCTGGGGCTTGACCTGCCAGCTGGTCAGGGTCCTGCCCCTTCCTGTTTTGATGATGAAAAAGGGAGGCGACCCACATGGTTCCCTGTGCCCCTCCTTTCTGATTTTAAGGAGGTGGTCAGGAGTCAGTTTACAACATCGACGGCAGTGGCACGCTGGTGGGGGCTTTGTCGTCATACGGCTGCGGTTGACAACCTCTGGCAGTGCTATGGCAAGTTTTTGGGTGGCCAGGCGCCATCTCTGGCTGTCACAGTCCTTGCTGCAGACAGAGGATAGGGCACGTCTGCTCAAACTGCCTGCCGAGCCATCTGCCTTGTTTGGGCCTGATGTATCCATGATGATTCAGCAGGGCCAGGAAGCCCGTCGCTGTGCTAAGGAGGTGTCAGGCACCTTGAAGCGAGGTCAGGGCTGGCAGCGGCCTCAGCCGCAGCAGCCCAAGCAACCTCAGCCTGCTTGGGTGCAGGAAGATCTGTAGGGCCAGCTGGACGCAGCATAGCACGGCAAGTCTAAATGGGGCAGAGTACGTGGCAGTGGCCAGGGACCACCAAAGGCCATGCCTCAGTCCTTACGCAACATCACCCCCAGCCTTCCCTTGCCCTCAGACGGCATGGGAGGCTCTGGGGGCAAACCCCTGGGTTGTTTTAACAATGACCCAGGGGTATCGTTTACAGTTCCAAGGCGCTCCTCCTCTGATGAGGTTGGCTGCATTTTCAATTACTGCAGACCACCAGCACAGGGAGGTCCTGTCCTTGGAAATCTTCACTCTCATGGCGAAGTCAGCTATCAGGGAAGTGAAGGAAAAAGATCAGCAGGCAGGGTTTTATCCCCGCTATATTCTTGTTCCGAAGTGGGACAGGATGCGCAGGCCTGTCTTAAACTTAAGGGGGTTGAATAAGTTTCTCAGGCCCCTGAAGTGCAAAATGTTTAAAGTATCTAGGGTCAAGAAGGCACAGGAGGTTTCTCAGGTTTGCCTTTGAGGGAAAAACATTCGAATTCTGTCACCTCCCCTTCAGTATCTCACTGGCACCCCGCACATTCACCAGGTGCATGGATGCGGTCTTGGGGCCTCTGCGGCAGCAGGGTCTCAGGATACTGAACTATTTAGACGACTGGCTAATATGTGCACAGAGGAGCTGTGCTGCCATCATGTGTCTGTGCTGCCTCGCTCATTTTTGGCTGGGTGCCAGGGTCACGTGGCGGCTGTGTCTCCGCCTCTTGGGTCTTATGACAGCTTCGGTACAAATGGTGCCACTGGCTCTTCTACACATGCATCCAGTCCAGAGGCGCTTGTCACCATGCAGCTTTGTGTGGACCTCAGGTGGTGGCAGGACCCACTCAACATCTCGAGGGAAAGGATGCTTTGTCCAGTACTGCATTACCTCAAATTAACCACAGCAATGTAATAAAAAATACTTACATGCATTCATGCTTGGGCACTGTTATTTACGTGACAACACCTGAACAGAACACACACACACATTGGCTGTTTGTTTCTACCGCTCCCCTCGCTGGAAGCGGACCTCCCGCCGCCAGCCTCCGCCTTGATTAAACGCCGAAAATTAAATAAAAGAGGGAGACAGGTGTCTCCTATTTTATCTTTTTTTGTTATACTTCTCCCTCTCCCCTCGCTGGAAGCGTCGGACCTCCCGTCGCCCGCTCCCGTTGCCCGCTCCCGTTGCAAACGCGGAGGTCTCCCTCTCCGCTGAGCACCCACAGCGCACGCCCGGCCTGTTAAATAGCCTGTAACCATGACAACTGTGTGACACAAACTCAGTGCTTTAGTGATTAGATCATGTCGGGCTCGGTCGGGTTCGGACAGAAATATGCAGCACTGGAAATGGAAATGCACGTGAGGTTTTTTTTTTTTTTTTTTTTTTTTACAATCTAGGAACCGTTTGCAGGAACCGTTACGCCAAATGTGATGGGACCCGGTTCCAAAAAAGAACCGGATCCGGATCCCAACCCTACATGGCACACCAGTGGCCTCAAGGCCTGCTGTATGCATTTTCCCTCGTTCACTCTTCTCCCGAATCTGCTGCTGAGAGTTCAGAAGGAGGAAGGGCAGCTGATCTTGGTGGCCCCGAACTGGCCCTACATGACATGGTTCTCGGAAGTGGTGCTTTTCCTGGCCGGGAGGCCATGGGAGCTCCCTGTCTGGTGGGAACTTCTGAGTCAGGCTCAGGGGGCCCTGCTCCATCCCTTTCCACAGGGGCTCAAACTTTGGGCCTGGCCCCTGATAGGGCCGGCTTGAAAGGCTTGGGACTTGCACAGTCAGTGGTTCAGACCATGCAGAGTGCTAAGGCACCATCTACGAGGGCTGCATACTCTTACTGCTGGGAGCTCTTTGCATCATGGTGCACAACTAACCGGATCAATGCACTGACATGTGCAGCCCCAGAGGTGCTCTGGTACCTGCAGGGGCTGCTTGAGGCAGGAAAATTAGAGATGTATCGATACCACTTTTTCCTTCCCGATACTGATTCCGATCCCTGAACCTTAGGTATCTGCCGATACTGAGTACCGATCCGATACCAGTGTGTAAAATAAAAATGGATGCGATATGAATTGTTGTATGTCTCAACTCCTAAAACTCTATGTAAAATATTGAGAAATAAATACATAATAGTAGAATGAATGCCACAAAATTTTATCAAATGTTGACACAGATCAAGACACAGGTTAAAAAGTATATTTTAAAAATATTTTAAAGGCTACAGTAGAATGTAGGGCTGCACAATATTGGAAAAAACTGACATTGCGATATTTTTTATATAGATATTAAGAAATACAAGAACTTTGACCAGATGACTTAAAGTAAGAAAATTCAAAAATAGTGGCACAAGTAGAGAGAGCTACAGACACAGGACAACTGCAGAGGCTACCAGCTTCATTTGAAACAGACTGCTTTATAAAAGGGCCGTCTTTTATCATTACCTCTGTATCTTTATATTTTTACTTTTTATCCGCTCCCGTTGCCTTGATAATCTTAATGCATCATGCCGTCATTTCAAACTCAATACTTCCTACACTTGTTTCAAATTAAAAGCCCCTTATAAACTTGGCTGAGAGAATCCCTCCATTTTCTAAATAGGCTTTTATTGTGAAACATTTGTAGGAACATGCTGTGGAGAAATCAGTGACTTTTATGTTTACGTATGGTACTTCAAATGTAGCTCCTGCCGTCTGCTGGCACTTTTTAGGTGACAACAACAACACAGCTGGCACATGAACAGATACAGTGACTCAAATAATAGTAAAAGTAATAAAAATAGGACAAGAATAACCCGATGACATCACACACGTCGTGAAAGACGACCGGGGATAATTGGTGTGGACCATCGTGTAGTGTGTCATGTCTGTCGGCCAAGTCACGGCGTGATTTTATGACTCCACAATCGTCTAATGTGACAGAGTGACTTTCAGAACGGGCAGAAAAGTTGTGTAGTGTGTACCAGGCATAAATCCTCCTTTACCGTTTCTCCCTCTTGCATGTCGCTCATTTTCAGTGTGTGACTGCAGCGTGTGCATGAGAGGGGGAGGGGCTGCTGTTGTCAGAGAGGGAGAGACAGCGAGAGAGAGGCGAGCGGAGCAGAGCAACGAGCAGAGCTTCAGAGCTGCTTTTCTGAAGCAAAACAAAAGTTAACATGTTCTAAAAAAAGAAAACATTGCATGTCCTGCAATGTGACTATCGCACATGTGCACATCAGCGTGCATATGCTTAATGACGTGGTATCGGATTGGTCATAGGCTGTACTTGCCAATGCCCGATGCCGCATTTTAGGCAGTAATGGAGGCATTTCCGATACTGGTATCGGTATCTGTACAACTCTAAGAGGAATCATGGTGTTCATGTGTTTCTTTTAATGACAGCAGGCAATATGACAACTTAACTATTATTTGAACTGTACATTGAACTAAACATCAGAACATTCATTCTTCACCATCTTCACCACCCTCGGAGCATTTAAAAAAATGCAGATATTTTTTGTCTGCTTTTCAGGTGGACACTCTCTGTCTGCTGATGGGAGTGTTCTCACTTGTGTGTGTGTGTGTGTGTGTGTGTGTGTGTGTGTGTGTGTGTGTGTGCGCGCGCGTGAATATTTCTGTGTGTGTGTGTGTGTGTGTGTGTGTGTGTGCCCGCCCGCGCGGGCCCATCGGGGTGGAACTCAGCCATACACGATACAGAGAGCATAGGAGAACTGTAAAGGCGCGACCATGTAGAGACAGAAATGACATGCCATCGTGCAAATAAGATAAATAACACAAGGTTATTTAGTTTGTTTCATAAAAGGACAAGGTAGACCTGTTCTATAGGAAAGGTAACCTTAA
Source organism: Epinephelus moara (assembly GCF_006386435.1). Lineage (NCBI taxonomy): Eukaryota > Metazoa > Chordata > Actinopteri > Perciformes > Serranidae > Epinephelus > Epinephelus moara. The sequence continues at coordinate 41,156,510 of NC_065526.1, forward strand.
ATGACTTCTGTTGTGATCTGGCACTATATAGAAAATAAAATCAAATAAAAATTAACTTGACCTTCAAGGGGGGTCAGGGATGCCGTTGGGGGGAGGGGGCGCCCCCCCAATATAATGGTAGGGGAAATACTGCACAAATTCTTTATCATTATTATTATGCCGCATTTTTCGTCATCTAACTACTTCAACATAATAAAACCATTTTAATGCTAAAATATTCAGCTCCATTAGAAATGCTCCATTTGGAATGCTTATTAGTTTTCACATTCATAACATTCAAAACTTCCGAAATATTCAACATTTTTCAGGCATTTTTTCTCCTTTCAAGTGGATGGCGGTATCTTCAAACTTGACACAACTTCCAACTTTTCTTCAGGCATTTTGAATTCCTATCTCCTCATTTATATTGTAGAAACGCCATTCCATCTCTAAAACGTTCCCCATCTTATCTACATTCTTACTTGTATTCAACATTCATATCCCATTCATACTTTTTGAAATATTCAGACTTGCTCGGAGCATGGAAAAAATGCGCTCCTCAGGTTTTATAATGGATCTATGTGGAACAAAGTGCTGACATCATCTCTAGAGTGAAGAGGGGCTCTAAAACTGTCTTAAAAAATGTATCTTAAACCCGCTGGCATGGCCACAAAAATGCAGGAAAACTTGTGCTGGTCGCAGACATGTCCTTATGGAATCACTCACACTTACACATTTGGCTCACTGAGCCTCGAAGCGCAGGGACAGCCAAATTTTTCCTCATTCACTCCTATGTAAACTGAGAGGAGAAATTTCTTGAAAACAGCTGGGGGCACCAGTTTTCTAAACTACGACCAAGATCATATTTTTAACTCCACAAACACAAAAACAACACCAGGCGTTCGGGAGAAGCATATCTCTCTGAAAAACCCATTATTTTGATGATTGGACCAATGGTTTGGGTATAAAAAGAAGTTGTTTTGAGAAGTTTGCTCTCCACTAAAACAGATCTCCTCTGTCTGTTCTGTGTGTCCCTCTTCTCTGTGCTCTCTCAGGTGGCCCTCATTAATTACCATGACAATGGCTGCTGACACACAAACACAGCCCTCGGGAGATGACGTCACACAGCCCAGAGGTAAGGGAAACGCTTAGTATGCTATTTACAGAGATAGCACTGGCGATCTGAACCGGTCAGTGGTGAAAAAAAGCACTTTTAATGCACAAACTTATACGGGACGCATTTCCCCATTACCGTTTTAGCTCGTTTTGCGGCTCCCGGTTGCATCCGCCTCCCTCAATACTGAACCAATTTTAAAACAAGTTGTACCTATGAATCATACGCACACATACACATGGGGAAATAGGGCCCAGGTTGAAAAATACCGAAGTTATCCTTTAAAGCCAGCATTGCAGTGTAGTGTCAGCTTTTCAAGAAATTTGAAATAGTCAACAGTATTGGTATCATTCAATTTTTCAATAATGTTTATACTAATTAAGCTCATTCCCAGCTTTCTATCTATTTCTGTTAATTCACCTTCTTACACATTAAAGCCCGCATTGCAGTGTAGTGTAACCTTTTCAAAACACCTTCAAATATTCCTCATCATTCATACATGCATGGTATTATTCAACTTTTCAAGCGAGCATTGCAGTGTAGCGTAAGCTTTTCAAACAACCTTAAAATATTCCTCATCATTCATACATGCATGTTGTTATTCAACGTTTAAAGCGAGCATTGCAGTGTAGCATAAGCTATTATGCTTAATTAGGACATGCTTGCTGTGGCTTCTCTTATTCAAAACATTCAAACTAACAGCGTTTTTCAGGCATTTTTCCCCATTCAAATGAATGGAGGAATCTTCAAACTTGACACAAATTCATACTTATTCATACATCATAAAGCCTAGCTCCTCATTCATACATTCACGTAGAAACTCCATTCAAACTTTAAAATGTTCCTCCTCTTTCATACATTCTAATTTTCATTCAACTTCGAAATCCCATTCAAACTTTTTGAAATATTCAAACTTGTTCATAGCATGGTAAAAATGTCCTCCTCAGGTTTTACAATGGGTTTCTCTGGGGCAGAATGTTCAGGGCTAGAGTGGGGGAATCAACTGTCAGAATGCAGAGAGCTTGTCTCTCTAACTCACTGTCATACCCACAACTTTCACTCAGCGAACATCATTTTTCTTAAAAATGGAGTAAAACTTGTCCTCTTTCAAACAATCTTACTTTGGAAGCAATCAGACTTACACATTAGGCACAGTGAGCCTGAAGGTGAGAGAAACTCCACCAACTGACGCATTATACTCAATGTTTAGCCTGAAGAGAAATCTCTGGAAGACAGCAGATCATGCCAGTTTTGTAACCTGTGACCATGCTCACATTTTTGACACTACAGACATTAATTTCACACTGCTTACTCCTCAGGTTGTCCTCTCTTTCAGGGTATGCACATCATAATGATCTTGTTATCATTACTGAAGAAAGGCCAGCAGTTTGAGAAGAGTGCTTCAACTAAATCTCTCAATTAACTGCCTCAGCCAAGAGTCACTGAGCAGTTACCATTACCATGGCAACATGAGCTCATGAGTGCAGTGTGACACATAAGTGCACGCACGCACGCACGCACGCACGCACGCACGCACGCACGCACACACAAGAATTAAGACAATTTACAAACAAAATTAGACAACCTGCTGTCCTGATCACTTTTTTGAGGCAATACACACAAATTTCACCCTCTGTGTTAATCAGGGTCTCAAAATATTATATAAAAGCAAGACAATGTTTTTTGAATTGGAAAGCTCAAACATGGAAGGTGAGTCTCAGCTCGATCTCTGTAACGTTGAAGTATTCCACAGTATTGGTATCATTCAACTTTTCAATAATATTCATAATTAAGCCAATTCCCACCTCATCTATTCCTACTACTTTACCTTTTCTTACACATTTAAGCCAGCATTGCAGTGTAGCGTCAACTTTTTAAATGACCTTGTCATATTCCATAGTACTGGTATCATTTAACTTTTCAGTGACATTCATACACATAAAAGCCAGCAATGCAGTGTAGCTGCAGCTTTTCAAAAAATCTTACAATACACATTATGCATGCTTTAATAGTATTATTCAACATTTATAACCAGCATTGCAGTGTAGTACCAACTATTCAGCGTTGGCATTCATACTTGCAATTTCTTCAGAATATGCATTCTCTGCAGAAAAATTGGTCCACGCTTTTGTTATCTCAAGGCTGGATTACTGTAACTCTCTATTATCAGGTAGCTCTAGTAAGTCCTTAAATACTCTCCAGCCAATTCAGAATGCAGCAGCACGTGTACTAACAGGAACTACACTGAACAAAAATATAAACGCGACACTTTTGTTTTTGCTCCCAGTTTTCATGAGCTGAACTCAAAGATCTAAAACATTTTCTTAGCAAGCATCTTGATATGCCATACCTGTGAGGTGGGATGGATTATCTCGGCAACGGAGAAGTGCTCACTAACACAGATTTAGACAGATTTGTGAACAATATTTGAAGGGAAACGGTCTTTTGTGTGTATAGAAAATGTTTTAGATCTTTGAGTTCACCTCATGAAAAATGGGAGCAAAAACAAAATTGTTGCGTTTATATTTTTGTTCAGTGTAAGAAACAAGATCATATTTCTCCTGTTTTAGCTTCTCTGCACTGGCTCCCTGTAAAATCCAGAATTGAATTTAAAATCCTACTGTTAACTTATAAAGCTCTAAATGGTCAAGCTCCGTCATATC
>NC_065526.1:41162815-41169615 GCF_006386435.1 Epinephelus moara
ATGTAAACAAACTAACGTTACGTATAGAAAGCATTCATGTGGCATTATATTGTTATGTCAGGCCTCTCAGACATGTTCCGCATCTAACTGGCTCGTTCACCAGTAGCAATATGTAACATAGTCAGCGATGTGAACCGGCGAACTAACGTTAGGTACCAGCATTGATAGCTAATAGCTGTTAGCGTCAACTTGCTAACACTAAGGGTTAGCTAGCAATTAGTACCGGAGAAACGACATAAACAAAGACGTTTCGGTCAAACAACTGTATGTAAACAAACAGCACGTGGAAACATTGTTCATATTCCTGGCCAACACCGTAGTGCATGCATTTGTTTTCTTTACTGCATACGGTTACTGAGTCATTCGCCCGCGGTTACAGCTAGCTTGACTTACCTGCTGGTGATGGGCGCTGCAGCGTCTCAGCTCTGACATCCCTCAGTGAAAGCATCGCTACCTCCAACACGTCCACCTCCCGGCACAGGGTGCTGAATGAGCGCACCATGGTGATGCAGGGGTGGTCATGGAGAAGATGGTCCAGACCAGCCTCCTGGCACCAAATGGACTCTGGCACAGTGGGCATCACCACACTGACACCATGTAATGTTGCTGACACGCCCTTGACCCCAAATCACCGGCTCAACCACTTCTTCCTCCCGTACCACTGCTCGATTCCCACGCCTTATAGGCTCATATGCGTAGGCAATGGGGCTTGTCACAGACTCAACAGGCCTCTCCAGTTCTTCTTCCTCCATTGTCAAAAAGTGTGGCGCTCAACCCGGTTCAGAAATGCTCCACTGTCTTCACTTCACTGCGATCGCTAGCTTGACAACCACTCCGGTGACGTCACGTCCGGCGACACAACAGACATGGCGCCGCCCTTTGTTTTAACAGCTGAACTTAAATGACAGGATTTTGAGACTCCTTTCATTTTCAGTGTTTAAACTAAAATGATCTTTTTAGGGTGAGAGACCCTCTTTAAATTATGATAACTATGTTTAGTGTTTCATGTCCTCTTTAAGACTTTCCTCTTTGATAAAGCTTATAGTTAGGGCTGGCTCAGGCTTGCCTTGTACTACCCCCTAGTTAGGCTGACTTAGGCCTAGTCTGCCGGAGGACCCCCTATAATACACCGGGCACCTTCTCTCCTTCTCTCCTTCTCTCTTGTGTCCTATTACTGCATCTTGCTAACTCGGCCATTCTGGATGTCACAAACTCGGCTTCTTCTCTGGAGCCTTTGTGCTCCATTGTCTCTCAGGTTAACTCGTATTACAGCGGTGCCTGGATGGTGTGACGTGTGTGGTTGTGCTGCTGCCGTGGTCCTGCCAGATGCCTCCTGCTGCTGCTGTTATCATTAGTCATACTTCTACTGTTACTATACACATACGATTATTGTCACATATGTATACTATCAGATATTAATATATACTTTCAACATATTGTACCACAGTAACCACAACTATAATTATAATATTATTACTTTCATTAATGTTGTTGTAAGCTACTGTCCTGCATCTCTCTCTCTTTCTGTCTCATTGTGTCATACGGATTACTGTTAATTTATTATGTTGATCTGTTCTGTACGACATCTATTGCACGTCTGTCCGTCCTGGAAGAGGGATCCCTCCTCAGTTGCTCTTCCTGAGGTTTCTGCCGGTTTTTTTCCCAGTTTAAGGGTTTTTTTGGGGGGAGTTTTTCCTTATCCGCTGTGAGGGTCCTAAGGACAGAGGGATGTCGTATGCTGTAAAGCCCTGTGAGGCAAATTGTGATTTGTGATATTGGGCTTTATAAATAAAATTGATTGATTAATGTAGTTCTAATTCGAATTCCTCTAATATATCTAAGAAATCTTGCCTAGCTCTTGCATTCTAAGCTGTTACATTGCACATATTTTTTTTATTTTATTTATTTTTATATTTATGTATCTTGTCTAGGGCGGCACAGTGTTGTGGTGGTTAGCACTGTCGCCTCACAGCAAGAGAGTTGCCGGTTCGACCCCGGGTGTGGGAGCCCCTCTGTGCGAAGTTTGCATGTTCTCCCTGTGTCAGCGTGGGTTCTCTCCGGAAACTCCGGCTTTCTCCCAGAGTCCAAAGACATGCAGATTGGGGACTAGGTTAACTGATACCTCTAAATTGTCCGTAGGTGTGAATGTGAGCGTGAATGGTTGTCTGTCTCTATGTGTCAGCCCTGCGATAGTCTGGCGACCTGTCCAGGGTGTACCCTGCCTCTCGCCCAATGTCAGCTGGGATAGGCTCCAGCCCCCCCGCGACCCTCAAGAGGATGAAGCAGTTAGAAGATGCATGGATGGATGGTATCTTGTCTATGCACCAAAACATGACAAACATTCAGATATCTGATCATATATATCATATCAGTGTACAATGCCATCTGATCTAATTCATATCTGTAAAAAAAGAAAGGGATGTCAACATGTACAAAGCCTTCTATCTGCAGTAGCATCATCCTGTTAAAGATGCCCTCTGATCACTCAGGTAAACACCAAACAGAAGGCAGGGGAAAGACAGAGCAGTGAAAGATGGGAGAGGAGGCTAGATGAGTATGAGTCATGGCTCTTACAGCACTAGTGAGATGTGGGCTCTGCAGTGGATGCAGACTTCTGATCACAGTGAAATTTAGTTAGGACTTCATGGTAGTTGAACCAGTGGAAGCATTTTACTTTGAACTGATGGAGAAAATGAGTGTGGAGTTTGCATTTGTTGCAAACAGCAGCAAACAGGGACGTTTCTCACCAAATAGGATTCACTTTAATAAGGGGAATGGAACCAGAGGCTTGTCTCTGCTAAAAACAAACAAAAAAACAAGCATTGCTCTCTCTTCTGTCTCATTGGTGTAATTCTATCAGTCCATTTCATACTCCTCTTTCTCTCAGTCAGTCTGCTTTTAAACTTTCACCTTCATGTCCTGGATTCATTTTGGTTTCAATGATGAGCTTTTAGGGACATCCTTAAGACTGTCTTGTTCACTCTCACACCTCCTTTTTACTCCTCTCTTCTCTCCTGCCATGACAAGTCAGCCAGTCTCACAACAGTCTTCTGAGCACTGGCCATCACAGTGAGGCTATAAAGCCTTCCTTTATGGGCTGTTACACCCAGACACAAACACATACACACAACTCAGTAAACCATCCATAGGAAGCTATAACATTAAACACTATTTCTAAAGCCATGGACTGAAAGTTATCACATAGACAGGGAGAAAGGATTCCCTGTAGTGGTACAGCAGGACAAAATAAATAGGTGGAGGACAGTGAGATCAGAGCCAAGAGAGAAAGAGAAATTTTGTGATTAGTTCACTTAAACAGAGCAGAGCTAAACTGAGGTAATAATTATTATGTCATTTGAAGAATTTTTATCATTTAGGTTTATAAGGTGAGATGTGATTAGTGCTGCTGGCTGTAGCTCTCTTCACAAATAAAGTTAGATGTCATGTCACACCTCTTCAAATCTGCCAACAGACTCTAAAAAACAGTGTTCTTTCTCTCCCACTCTGCATTGTTTCCCTTCTTATGGATAATTTTATCTTTGTATTACTTAGATTTTTTTTTGCTTTGTTTAGTTGTTCTTTGTAAAGTGCCTTTGAGTATCCAGAAAAGCGCTTTATAATTCCAATTTATTATTATTATTATTATTATTATTATTATTATGTCCACTGCAGCCTAACAACAGCTGTGTGTTAAGACAATGGATGAGAATACTCCAACAATAACACTAGAACAATAATCTACCCAAATGACACTCCTATATTTGCTCTCTTCTTTCACTGCCATATCTTCGTGCTCAGCCCTGCGCATGCTTTGATTTGTCCACTTATGCAGATGTGTGTAGCACCCCAGTACAAAAGAGGGCAGGGCTGAGTCTGATTCACCATTTAATCCATCTTTTTTTCTCTACAAAATGCAACACTTAAACATGAAACCATAGTTTTTCATGACTTCCTGTGCATTGAGCATTAATAATAAAAGCATACACCACTTGCATTCCGTAGATATTTCAAAAACAGCCAAAGGTAAAAATCAAGAGACCTACTTTGTTTGACATCCATCAAACATTCCAGTGTTGATGAAGTACGGGCACACAATCGTGGTCTTGATGCCATCTTTCCCAGTTGCCAGCAGCTCCAGACCCACAGACTCTGCAAAACCTACTGCTGCAAACTTACTGGCACAGTAGTCTGCGAAGAGAAGAGGAAAAAAGCAGGAGCATTTTAAAAGCATTTGGTCCCTCAAACCCACAACTTATTTCTAAATAGTTCTTACAGAAACACCTCAACCCCACGCTCCCTTAAAGTCAGTGAGAAAAATGCAATGTCCATTTAGCCACTAAATGGAAAAAACTGTGGATGTATTCCGATCCATTTCATAAAGCCCTGAAATGGTCTAAATAGTCGTAAATCAAATCCAAACTCGGTTTCCTTCACAGAATGCGGTCCACTTTGTTTGTTTTATTTAGGATCCCCATTAGCTGTTGTACAGCAACAGCTATTCTTCCTGGGGTCCTTTCAACAGTCTTTACATTGTGTCATTACAGTTATTCTTACTTTCACTCCCTCTGCCAGGTTAACCTTAGTTCAAATGACCATCCTTCCCATGCTGGACTATGGTGACATCATCGGTCAGCCTGCAAGAGTGCACTGCAGAAACTGGATGTCATTTACCAATCTGCCATCCGTTTTGCTACTAATGCACCCTTCAAAACACACCACCATTCACTATACTCCTCCGTCAACGGGCCATCTTTACACACCCGTCGTAACATTCACTGGTTAATGCTCATCTACAAAACCCTGTTTGGTCTGTCCCTCCCCTGCCTGTGTTACTTGTTGCATATTGCATCCTCACCTTCCATCACCACCCGGTCTGCTGGTCACATTCTTTTGAAAATCCCAAAAACAAATACTGTAATTGGTCAGTCATCATTCAGTGCCGCCGCCAGAGACTGGAATGATTTACAAAACTCTCAAACTGGACACTCTCATCTCAAAATCAGCTTTTAAGAACTCAATAACGGACATTCTCACCGACACGTGCACGTGTTTCTCCGTCAATTAATCCTGTCTGTGGTTGCGTGTTGACTGTGTTTTCTGTTCTGGTTGCATGCTGTGGACTATTGTGTCTCTACAGGTTTGACTATGTCTGACTGTGTATTCTGTTGCTGAGTGAACGTGCTGACGTATTGCGGTAAGCATGCTGTGTCATTTCCGGTGTTTTCTGTGACAGTGTCTCTGTGCTGCTCTAGTGAATTCTACTAGCCTGCTTTCTGCTTTTCTCACCTCAGTTTCTTAACATCTAATTCAAGTCTTAACCCACACTAGTTCTGTTTAAGCACTTATAGCTCTCCTCCTTTTACGACTTTCTTGCTAATCTCTTAGCTGTTGTTTACATGTTACTAGCCCTATTAGCTACATTAGCTTAATAGTTAGCGATGGCTTCTCCCTCTGCTCTTTCTTGCTCGGTGTGCCAGATGTTAAGTTATGCCTCTGCCTCCTTTACCGACAGTGGTAATTGTAACAAGTGTAGTTTATTTGCTGCGTTGGAGGCGAGACTAAGTGAATTGGAAGCGCGGCTCCGCACCATGGAAAATCACTCGGTAGCTGCGGTAGTTAGCCAGCCCCCTGTAGCCGGTGCGGAGCCACATAACGTAGCCTCTGCTAGCGGCCCTCTGGTAACCCCAGTGCAGCCGGGAGGCTGGGTAACTGTCTGGGAGAAGCGTAGCTCCAAGCCGAAGCCCACGGTCCACCACCAGCCTGTTCATGTTTCCAACCGCTTTTCCCCACTCAGCAACACACCCGCTGAGGACAAAACTCTGATCACTGGCAGCTCTATTCTGAGGAACGTGAAGTTAGCAACACCAGCGGCCATAGTCAAATATATCCCTGGGGCCAGAGTGGGCGACATTGAGTCAAATTTAAAACTGCTCCCTGGGGCCAGAGTGGGCGACATTGAGTCAAATTTAAAACTGCTGGCTAAAGCTAAACGTAGATTTAGTAATATCGTTATTCATGTTGGTGGCAATGATATCCGGTTACGCCAGTCGGAGGTCACTAAAATTAATATTGCCTCGGTGTGTGAATACGCAAAAACTATGTCGGACTCCGCAGTTTTCTCTGGACCCCTCCCAAATCTGACCACTGATGACATGTTTAGCCGCATGTCATCATTTAATCGCTGGCTGTCCAGGTGGTGTCCAGCAAACGATGTGGGTTTCATTAATCATTGGCAAACTTTCTGGGGAAAACCTGATCTTATTAGGAGAGATGGCATTCATCCCACTTTGGATGGAGCTGCTCTCATATCTAGGAACCTGGCAAATTTTATTAGTAATTCAAAACTGTGACAACCCAGAGTTGAGATCAGGACTCAGAGTCGCAGTCCTCTGAAGAGACAAAACAGGAGAATTAAATGCGGACTGTTAAATATCAGGTTTCTATCATCTAAAGCAGTGTTAGTAAATGAAATAATATCAGAAAATCATATTGATTTACTCGGTCTCACTGAAACATGGCTGTGTCAAGATGAATATGTTAGTCTAAATGAATCCAATCCTCCCAGTCATAATAATACCCACATTCCTCGAGGCAGCGGCCGAGGAGGGGGAGTTGCTGTTAATCTGTTAATCAGCCCTAAACCTAAACTAGATTATATTTCATTTGAAAGTCTCGTTCTTAGTCTTTTACATCCGACCTGGAAAACCTCACAGCCGCTTTTATTTGTTATAGTGTACCGTGCTCCTGGCTCTTATTCTGAATTTGTATCTCAATTCTCAGAGTTTCTATCCAGTTTAGTT
>NC_065526.1:41169687-41174671 GCF_006386435.1 Epinephelus moara
GTTAAATTTAATACCATGTCCTTCAGTAACAGAGGTTTCCCATACCTACTTTAACCTCTCCCGAATTGATCATCTTGTCGATAGCGCTGTAGGCTCGCTGCGAACAACACTCGACTCTGTAGCTCCTCTTAAAAAGAAGTTAACAAAGCAAAGAAAGTTCGCTCCTTGGTATAAACTCGCAAACCCGTAAGTTAAAACAAATATCGTGAAAATTTAAAAGGAATTGGCGATTAACCAAACTGGAAGAATCTCGTTTAGTCTGGACAGACAGTCTCAAAACATATAAGAGGGGCCTCCGCAATGCCAGAGCAAACTATTACTCAGCTTTAACAGAAGAAAATAAGAACAACCCCAGGTTTCTTTTCAGCACTGTAGCCAGGCTGACTGAGAGTCACAGCTCTATTGAGCCTTGTATTCCTTTAGCCCTTAGCAGTAATGATTTTGTGAGCTTTTTTAATGACAAAGTTATAACTATTAGAGGCAAAATTCATGACCTCCTGTACTCAGATAGTACCTACCTAACCTCAAACACAGCTGTAAGACCTAATATATATTTAGACTGCTTCTCCCCGATTTCTCTTCAAGAATTGACCACAGTGATTTCTTCATCTAAATCATCAACATGTCTCTTAGACCTCATCCCAACTAGGCTACTTAAGGAAGTCTTACCTTTAGTTAACACCCATATATTAGATATGATCAATGTATCCTTATTAACAGGCTATGTACCACAGTGTTTTAAGGTAGGTGTAATTAAACCTCTACTAAAAAAGTCCACCCTGGATCCAGAGGTGTTAGCCAACTACAGACCAATATCTAATCTTCCCTTTATGTCAAAGATCCTTGAGAAAGTAGTCGCAGACCAGCTGTGTGATTTTCTCCATGATAATAATTTATTTGAGGAATTTCAGTCAGGATTTAGAGTGCATCATAGCACTGAGACAGCACTAGTTAAAATTACAAATGACCTTCTGATTGCTTCAGACAAAGGACTTGTCTCTGTACTTGTTTTATTAGATCTTAGTGCGGCGTTTGACACAATTGACCATCAAATTCTACTGCAGAGACTGGATCACTTAATTGGCCTAAAAGGTTCTGCACTAAGCTGGTTTAAATCTTATTTATCTGATCGTTTTCAGTTTGTTCACGTTCATAATGAATCATCCTTACGTACTAAAGGATTTCACTTCTATGATCAACCGGGCTGTTTTTTTCGTGTTCCGAAAGTAAACTGGAAGACCCAGCCAAAGCCTGCAGGACCGAACGGGCAACTTTCGATTGAGTAAGTAGCCTACACACATGCATAAATTGTTTATTTTAATTGAATTTGTTTGCTTGATAAGTAAATAACTATGAGAATTTACATTTCTTTAGTTTCTTCTCATCGCTTGTGTAGAACGGCCCGCACACTGCACAAAAAGCAGAGGCACTTCTTATACAAAACGTGAATTTATTATTACATAGTGCTCAGTGACAAAAAGTGAGAAACAGAAAGGTGAACGTTTCGGTGGTAAAGAGGATTGTCTTCAAGAATTGCCTCTGTTTTTTTTTTTTTTCAGAGGTTAGTAGGTCAGTATAAATGACCCGGATGATGATGACAAGCAACTCTAGCGATTCATAAAAACATATTGGTGAAATGAACGAGTTTCGCAGCAGATAATGTGTTATTAAGAGCCTCATTGTCGGTGCCCCGATCGTTCCCACTATATGGATGTACACGGCTCTCGCAGATCTAAATATCTTCTGAAGGACTCCAAATGACACCAAACTTATCTGGGTGAGTAAACAACCATATTTAATGCCAGAAATAAGGTCCAGGTTGTAAAAAACGGAACTTCCCCTTTAACTTATATTGCAGCGGTGCCTGGATGGTGTGACGTGTGTGGTTGTGCTGTTGCCGTGGTCCTGCCAGATGCCTCCTGCTGCTGCTGTTATCATTAGTCATACTTCTACTGTTATTATACACATATGATTATTGTCACATATGTATACACTATCAGATATTAATATATACTTTCAACATACTGTACCACAACAGCCAGAATTTTAATTATAATATTATTACTTTCATTAATGTTGTTGTAAGCTACTGTCATTACCATCTGTCCTGCATCTCTCTCTGTCTCTCTCTCTCTGTCTCTCTCTCTGTCTCACCGTGTCATACGGATTACTGTTAATTTATCATGTTGATCTGTTCTGTATGACATCTATTGCACGTCTGTCCTGGAAGAGGGATTCCTCCTCAGTTGCTCTTCTTGAGGTTTCTACCGTTTTTTCCCCCGTTAAAGGTTTTTTTTGGGAGTTTTTCCTTATCTGCTGTGAAGGTCCTAAGGACAGAGGGATGTCGTATGCTGTAAAGCCCTGTGAGGCAAACTGTGATTTGTGATATTGGGCTTTATAAATAAAATTGATTGACTGAAAATTGAGTGTTTGTGTGCTGTGCTACATGTGTGTTGCACACTGCCTTTTAATATGTAATGCTGTTTTTATATCTAACCCTGTTCTATTTCAGCCCCCTAACCCTTTTTCCTCAAGAGGCTTTTTCTCTTGCCAGGCCCCCTTTGTAGTCTAGTAGGAAGGGGGGGTCCCCATGGTCACAGTAGATTTCTAAATGAAACCTATATTTTTGGAATCGTGAAGGTCTGTAGATAATGAATTTTGATGTTCCCATCGCAAAAAAGGGCAGTCCTCGGAATTCTGGCAGAATTTCGAATTCCGTCAATCAGAATATATGGAAAAAATTAAAAATCAAATGTATCCACAACTTTTGAACCATATATTGTATAGAGACAAATAAGTCATCTTTTTTGCATAAATTAAGCATGAGAAATCAATTAAAATGGTTATTTTAATGATTTGAAATGTATGTCTATGCGTAATTGGCTTTTCTTTGCAAAATTTAGCAGAAAAAATATGAAAAAAGCTATGACCTATAGGAAATTTTCCCAATTTGTCGGTATTTGGTGAGAAACATCAGCTTTTTAATAGCTATAGAAAACTGCCCAGCACTCTAAGCTTTCATTTGATTGGTTACATGTTGCTGTAACTAAAGAAATAAAGTCTGGGAGACTGTTAGAGCTATGTCTACTCCTAAATTTGTGATAGACAGGTCAAAATGAGGGATAACCATCACTCTTGAATCATACATCATACATATATAAATGAACCAATTTTTTAATGTAATTTTTTATTTTACAAATTGATTATGGTGTTCTCTTGATGACTTAAGTAGTTTTTATGTATTTAGTCCAAATAGTATTTCTAAGGGCTGAAATATGTGCCACCAGAAACTGAATTTGAATCATTTATATTTGAATTTGAATTTCTAAACTTGAATAATTGCATTGAAAAACTGAATTTGAACTACATAATTTGAAATTGTATTGTTAATTTGAATCACTGCATTGAAAAACTGAATCTGAATAGTATAATTTGAAATTGAATTTATTTCTATATATCTTCACATTCAGTTCTCACAATTCAAATTGAGTTCTCAAAATTCAATTTCAATTTACTGTGACACTGTGTTAANTTGAATCATTTATATTTGAATTTGAATTTCTAAACTTGAATAATTGCATTGAAAAACTGAATCTGAATAGTATAATTTGAAATCTAATTTATTTCTATATATCTTCACATTCAGTTCTCACAATTAAAATTGAGTTCTCAAAATTCAATTTCAATTTACTGTGACACTGTGTTAAGGATGAAGGAAGAGCAATCGAGCGCAGATACACAGGACTCCTCTTCGGCCAATCAGCACCTACGTTTTTGAGCACGTAAGAAGAAGCGCTCACCTTGATCCATAGACCATAGACAATAGGCTTGTTCGAAATGAACTGCGCCTCGCCTGAAAAGGAGACGAGAGCAGGTGGCCGCAGCGGGGGGCGGTGACAAAAAGCTGCGGTGAAGTCGGACAGTTTCCCGACAGTTTCCAGCAGCCTTCAGTCCGTACAGGAAGTCACAGACACACTTACATCCTGTCTGGAATGATGTCAATTCATTAAAAAAGTGATCAGACCCATACTGGCGATCAGCACACAATGCATGCCGGTTAGTTTTGTGTCCAACTTCATCCCGAATTGCTCTGACGTATTACAAAAGTGGACGGTGATAAAACCGCGAGAGCGAGGCGGCCGCAGTTTTTAGAGCCAGGCGCTGCAGTTGCTCTCCACTGACTGCACCGCCTGGCTCTCACCTGATCTAACAGCTGATTGGTTAAGATGTTGACTCAACAATATGACGTTTTAGATAAACTACTCATTTTTGTTGAATTTTAGAGATTAAGATTGTATTTGTCTGATCTGAAGGTTTATTCTGTGAACAGAAAACATGTGTGACTGATAGTGAAGTTTAGTTGTCAGAGACTGAATACATTCATCATAAACTATACAGAGTCAAATGTACTATATTAATATTGGACAGTTTAATTATTGAAGTATTTAGCAACACAGAGACTTGTCGTCAGTGGGATGTGAGGATTCTTAAAATAACATCAGATGTGAAGCCCTGACTGTATCTGACTGAGCCTTAAAGGGAAATTTAGGTTTATTTCAACCTGTTTCCTATTGTCCTAAATTTGTTTCAAGTGACTAGTGACATAAAAATAATAGTTAGCATGTTAGCCGTTAGCCTAGATACAGCCGGGGGCCGGGCGCATTGTAGCGTCAGATCTGTTAAAACGTAAGTGAACGGGCAACCTTCAAGTGCAAAGTTAGTCCACTAAACAAGCTTTTTTTCCACAAAGACTGCCTCATATCGTTAGGATAAATGTCAGAGAACATATAGAAAACGACATGTAAACGTGTTGTCTTACCTTACCGGTGTGGTGCCATGTTTGTTTACCATTTAGCTCTTCTTTCCAAATCGCGGCCGAAATATATCTCGTGAGCTCTAGATAAAACCCAGCTGGATTCTACTCCAGGTGGAGGTGTCTCGTCCTCGGTCACATCCAGACCTTGAAAATAAGGCTGCAACCGGT
>NC_065526.1:41175666-41181207 GCF_006386435.1 Epinephelus moara
AAAAAGATGGTCTATTTGTCTCTGTACAATATATGGTTCAAAAGTTGTGGATACATTTGATTTTTAATTTTTTCCATATATTCCGATTGACGGAATTCGACATTCCGCCGGAATTCCGAGGACTACCCTTTTTCGCGATGGGAACATCAAAATTCTTTATCTACAGACCTTCACAATTCCAAAAACATAGGTTTCATTTAGAAATCCACCGTGACCATGGGGACCCCCCCTTCCTACTAGACTATTGTAAATAAGAACTTGTTCTTAAAGGACCTGCCTGCTTAAATAAAGTTAAATAAAAAATAAATAATAAATAAATGTCAGAAGGTCAGAGGTAGAGCAGGTTGTCCACTAATCAGAAGATCTGTGATTTGATCTCCAGCTCATCCAGTCCACATGTTGAAGTGTCCTCAGACAGAATTGCTCCTGATGGCTGTTCCCCCTTAGTGTGTGAATGTTTAAATGGCAGGTGGTACCTTGTATGGTAGCTTCAGCCACCATTGTTCGGATAGTGAGATGCACTTTATTGATCTCAAACTGGAAATTTTTTTATGGAGTTTCCCAAACATTCATTTATTTGTGGTGGCCCGCCAAGATAACATCTGCGGCCGCATATTGATTTTAGATTTTTGTGGCTGGATCATTCATTAGGAGCGCTATTGGAATATAAATACTGTTTGGCTGTTCATTGCAGCAACACTATTGGAGCGCGGAACATCCTCTGGGCACAGATAGAGCAGCAGAATGCCAGGCACAGTAAATCGAAACTTAACTGCTCATCACGCTGAGTCTAAAAGTTTGTTTTCACTTGCCTCTGCAGCAGTTGCTCCTCTCATCCATTCATCTGATCTGATCAGATCAACTGATAATTTATCATCTATCTGTGGCTCAAACTCCACAAACTGCTACAAAGGAAAAACTAGAATCACCACTACAAGGTTGTATGCTTCCACAAATCTATCAAGTTGCAGTTGCAGTTTACATTCATGTCTGTAAAAACATGGATGCTGCACACACATCTTCCCCTCGACAGCACAGAAGATCTTTACAATCAGCACAGTTTCAAGGTGGACACCAAAGATTAGTGTCACCAATTAAGTATCTGACCAAAATGTCTCCTGTTCTGTTCCTAACATATGATGTTGAGTAATGGCCAGAAAAGTGTTTTATGCAGAACATTATAATC
This sequence comes from Epinephelus moara, assembly GCF_006386435.1. Lineage (NCBI taxonomy): Eukaryota > Metazoa > Chordata > Actinopteri > Perciformes > Serranidae > Epinephelus > Epinephelus moara. Next base: position 41,176,853 of record NC_065526.1, read on the forward strand.
ACAGTGAAGTTGACCTTTGACCTTTTGGAAATGTCATCACTTCATTATTTTAGTCTAGTAGAGTCATAACTAGCGTATGAATTCTTAAGTTATGGCCAAAAACATATTTTGTAAGGTCACACTGACCTTGACCTTTGACCCTTGAGCAAAAACTACTCAGCTCACTGTTGAGTTCAATTGCTGTTTGTTGACTTTAAGTGAACATTCAAGTGCTGTTGCCTGATAGACTCAATGCACTCCAGTTTGTTCTTTTTTTTTGTTGTGAAAATGTCAGCGTGTAACCCCGCTCCATGGATGATAAATTAGCCACAGACATTTCTCAGTGGTGAACAGGAACTACAGAGAGTCCTGTGCAGAGCAGTGAGTGACGACAACCCAACTCGCATTTAAGAGTACCATCTGCAGAGGAAATGCTTAACAGATCTAGGGTCTAGGTACCTAGGGTCTAGGGTTATTTTTGGTTCCAAAGGTACTATACCTACAGTTTTTGGTGGAAAAAGGCCTTAGGTCTGTGGTGTAGAAAGTGAAAAAGAAAGGAGACAATGCACTCCCCTGCTGAGCTCCTGTACTAATGACCACCATCTCAGACAGAACATTCCCCAGTTGGACAAACTGCTGTCTGCCTGTCATCAATGAGATAGGGGATGTGTCTACTCTCAGTGCTAGCACATTATTCTAAGTAGCGAAGACTGAAATGTGTTGACTGCATAGGAGAAATCAAAGAATGTGATTCTCATGGTGCAGCCAGCTCCAACCAGATGTGATTGAGCTTGCCGCAGCCAGCAGATGATGATTGGCAGACAAACTGCAGAGTCCAGCAATGATTTCACCTGCAGCCTAAGGTGGGCCCGGACCAGCCTCTCCAGCACCTTCATCACATGAGATGTGAAGGCAACTGGTCAATAGTCTTTGGGGCCGGATGGAGTTATCCTCTTGGGAATCAAACCTAGGCAGGACGTCCTCCAAAGCACCAGTATTTTTTTCTTGTTTAGGCCCAAGTTGAGGAGGTGTTGCACAATAGCAGACAGCCAGCTGGCACGGATTCTCAGAACCCTGGGGCTGACACTGTCAGCCTGCAGGCCTGCAGCCTTGCCTTCGTGGGATCTCTCCATCTAACTCCTAACCTGGCCAGTAGTCGCACTCAGATGGGGAAGGGTCCTCATCTTCTCAGTGGAGGCAAGACGCCTCAGAAGTGAGGGGTTTGGGTCAGAGGAGCTCACCAAGGGGGACTGAGGGGAGGGGGTGAAAATATTGTGAGGTATGGTATGAGGTGGACCAGACAGCTGAGAGATATAAACTAATAGTTAGGGTCATCCATCCATCCATCCATTTTGGTGACCGCTTATTCTCTTGAGGGTCGCAAGGGGGCTGGAGCCTATCCTAGCTGACATGGGGCGAGAGGCATGGTACACCCAGGACAGGTCGCCAGACTATCAGAGGGCTAACACATAGAGACAGACAACCATTCACACTCACATTTACACCTACGGACAATTTAGAGTCACCAATTACCTATCCCCAACCTGCATGCCTTTGGACTGTGGGAGGAAGATGGAGTACCTGGAGAAAACCCACGCTGACACATGCAAACTGCAAACTCTGCACAGAGGGACACCTCCTGGGATCGAACAAGGAACCCTCTTGCTGTGAGGCGACAGTGCTAACCACCACACCACCGTGTCATAGTTTGGGTCATATGTGCCAAATTTAAGGTGTCAGACTCACTTTTCATAAAAGCCTGAAACTTGGTACGCTTGTAAAGTTTGGGGCCCCGAACATTTGCAGAGATCGAGCCATCGCCAAAATTGCCTTGTGGTTTCCATGGTGGCCATTTTACTTACCGCCATTCCTGAATAATGTGTTTCTCATCATGTCTACTCAAGCAAACATGCCAACACAGAATAGGTGATGTCTACCCCTGTGTTTTAATGGTCAAGGATTACAATGATACTGTATACAACATCATAAACCCTTAAGGTTAATACATTTATGGGCTGGTCAAACAGCCTTCACCAGGCTGACTGATGGCATACATCTACTGAAGCAAAATATTTTTCATGCAAGCACCATAGGAATAAATCATTAATGTTTTTATTAATTCAATCAATGATTTTATTTCCCAGCCCACCATAGCAAGTGAGGGGAATTTGCTGCTCAGAGACAGACTGTGCTTATTTGCTTCTGTGCTTTTGTCTTTCTCTTACTGTATATACATTTAAACCATCAACCTGCCAGGGAATGCAGATGAAAATTATGGCTAAATCTGGCACATTAACATGACTTAACTGCGTGTGCACTGTCCCTTTCTAAATAAAATAAAAATTAACATAACATAAACATAAATCTAAGTTTAATAACTTAAAACACATATACAGCAGGATATCTGTGTGATTTTAAACAGCTGTCTGTGCAGATTACCCACTGATGGCCTGTGTCTAGTGTTTTTTTGTCAGCAGAAAAGCAATCGCAGGGCAATGGAAGCACTTCATCCTAGTGCCTCACAGAAAAGCACTCCCAGAGCTTTTTTTATGAGGCTCTGTGTATGTTTCTAAGACAACAGTATCTTGACACTGACATTAGCTTGGTAGCTTACATGATGCTACAAAGGGTTGACTACTCAGTTATAAACAAGCTTACTAAGCGATCGGTGATAAAAGCACAACACACACCAGCAACATCCAGTGTCCCTAAGTCGATCTTCTTTCAAAAAAATGGGCTGTCTTTGTTGTGACAGTAAACAGTAGCCTACTGTCAACTGGAACATATCCTCTAACTAAGAATGCACAGGTGTAGCAGTGTGCCAAGAAGAACATTGTTGGGGAAAAGCAGCTATGGTGGCCATTTGCCATAAGCGTGTTGAAGAAACAGGTTGGCTTATTTGCCCTCTCCAGGCTGCCCACTGGGATGAATGTGTGAATGTGACATGTCATGTACAGTGCTTTGTGTGGTCAAAACACTACACAAGTGCAAGTCCATTTACTATTTACTGTTAGGAGAATCAAATTATTATTTTATGAGTAATAAAATAGACAAATACAGCTCAATGACAACAGCAGTATTATGTAGAGTGACTGTCTTCAGACTGAGCCTCATCGTTTTACAAAAGCTCTGTTTTCCTGATGCAGAACATGGATGCACTTAAGAACATGACTTTTTGGACTGAAAAAAGGCGCGGAACAAGGGAAACTGACTGCATATGTAACCAACAAAGCTCCTCCATGATTTGTTTGGCCAAGAGACATTGGGTCCACTGCCTTAAGTGAACACTGCACACTACGGGAGGCTGACTAGAGGCAACCGCTGTATCATCGCTAGGCTGAATAGGAAGAGGACCATACAATGCCTTGTTAGTGAGATGAAGATAAAACTCCAGTACCAGAACTAAAGGTTAAACATATATCCTGACTTGACTTCCAAACTCTGAGAGGAGAACGCTGAATTCAACACCTGGTGCTCCCGGGCAGCAACACGGCGGCGGCGGCAGCAGCGGGCCTTCCAGCGGGTCCGTGCCTACGGCTTCATGCCCACGGCTTCATGCCCAGCAGCTGGATGCTATCTCCAACCTGGTGCTCCCGGGCAGCAATGCTGCGGCGGCGACGGTGGCGGCCCCTCCAGCGGATCAGCGCCTACGGCCTCATGCCCAGCAGCTGGACGAACACATCGACCTGTTGCCCTCAGGCGCCACTACAACACCGGTCCAACCAACGGTCCTGAGGCAACGGCGAAAGGTCCTGCAGCTGGACTCACCGCACTCAATTGATGCACAGACTAGTACAGGTCTGACTCACTCATTAGGGCAGGTCACCCCTCAAGCTAAGAACAGCGGGGGTAAGTGTAAAGCTCTTCATAGAAACCCAGTAATGAAAAAATATCGGTCCTTTAAATTATTCCAAACATTAAATCAGGCAAAGATAATATGGGACCCACAATATAAAAGAAAGGGACTACTTGGAGGTCACTTAAATGTAAGGAGCTTGACCCCCAAAAGAGAACAACTGGAGCACTTAATGTTTAATTCCAATATCGATTTTTTGGGCTTGTCAGAAACATGGCTGTCACATTCTTCACCTGAAGCAGTTATTACAATGCCTGGTTACAACGTTTTCAGGAGGGACAGAGTTCAGGGAAAAGGTGGGGGGGTCCTCCTGTATGTGAAAAGCCACCTGAAATGCAATAGCTTAGAGTGGCCTAACACTATCAAATTAGAATGTGTTGGAGTTAATATCTCACTCTCTGTGAACATGTCCTTAACTGTGATCTGTATATACTGAAAACCTACAGCTAAAGTAGATTTTTATGAACAACTTAAAGCACTTCTTAACCTATGTGACCAAAAAAATGAGATCATTTTAATC
>NC_065526.1:41185942-41205571 GCF_006386435.1 Epinephelus moara
AAAAAATGACAAAATTCTAGAGTCATGGTTGATGATGTGTGGCAAATTTCAGAATTTTATCTCAAAAACTTAATTTTTGACAGCATTTTGAATTTTGCTCTAATGTGAACAATGTCAATGTAAAAATGGCAATTTCAACCTCTTGCACTCTCTACACACCCCCATTGTAGCGAAAACGCCTAAAATGACATAGCCAAATTAAAATGACTGTAGCCTCTGAACCGCTCTGACTACATGCATGCATGAGGTCTGGCCAGAAAGCAAACTCTCTGAAGTTTCTTGTGAAAGTGTTAGAAACACTCTAGGTGATACAGAGACAGAGTAATGGGCCTCTGAAGTCAGTAAAAAGTTGAAGATTTTGCCTAAAATAAAATAAAAAATGATTTTCAGGATGAATAACTGTCTGTGGCTTCATCTGAGCAAGTAAATGACACTGTGGGGCTGTAGGCACACTATCAATGAACATTTGTTTCAAGTCTGAAGAAGATTGCTCAAAGTATGACCATTCTACAGTGTTTTTTCCATGAAAAGATCCAGGCGGAGCTCCAAATGACAGAGCGCTCAGTCCGCAGGGAGCTCTCGGCTTCCTGAATCCAGTGATACCAAGCATCACATGGTTTGATGACGTAGTGCTCCTGTGAGATCCCATTTAACAGAGGGAGGGAGCAGTTAAAGAGGTTAAACATCAGTTTTTCACTTCTGGAGCAAATCAATCATTGTTAAAATAAATTACCAACATCTCCATGCTGTCTAGATGCAATATGTGTATTTTCAGATTTTTGTTTCGATAACTGAATTGTTTACAGTGGTTTGAAATCTGCTTTTCCATGCATGGACGGCTGCTAAACCTGCACGAGTGGTCAATTTGTGAAGCTACAGACTGCCACTGACTAATTAGCTCAGTGAGATAGAAATTGATTCTTAGTCTCAGAGGTTGTGAGTTCAAGCCTCAGCTGATGCAAAAGGCAGATTGTGTTGCTAAATTCCTAAATGTCTTCCAATTCTTCTGCTTGTTGCTCAGAATTGCCTAAAAATGCCCGGACCCGACCCATCGCTGCGCAGCAGCTATAATTATTTGTTGATTCTGTCAAAATCAGTGGCTGATAACTAAGTTACAATGAGTCAAGCTGTATATCAGCTGACTATAGACTGTGAACACAAAGAAAAAAAACGGGTCAGTAAAACTTTGATTATTTGCAGCTAGGCTTACAATTTGTAACTTATTTCCAATGTGGAACCTGTAACATCCAATGGAATATTGGGTCCTAAGGTGCACAAACTGCCCTACATACCACAGCTCTCCTGCATGGAGTGGAGTTGTTGGAGTAAAAAAATGACTTATTTTTTGTTGGGGGTTTTTCTCACTGCATTTAACTTTGTTGTTGGCCCTCTCTTTTCTTTTTGGTTGGATTGCAGGTGAGGACACAGGAGAAAATGTGGGAAGAAAGGGACCAGGAACAACCTTGCCAGTCAATGATGTTTACATAGAAGTGTAAACTGCATTTAAAAAAGCACAATTAAGTACACAAAATCTGACTGGATAATTAAAAATGGTGTTTAAATTAGGCAATGGCAAGTTTCAGAACGGAAACTTTTCCAGTGTGCCAAGCATGTAGGGGAGCTACGGTGGCCGACTCAAAAACACAAATGGCCTTATCTATAGCCAGTGTTTGATTTGTCCGTTCTGGCTTACTGTAGAAACAACATGGCAGACTCTGTGGAAGAGGACCTGCTCTGTATGTAGATATAAGTGGCCCATTCTGTGGTAACGATAACACAATTCTTCTTTTCAGGTGATTATATATTAATGAAAACATAGTTATGAATATTATGCTCCATTTCTACCAATATATCCCTCTAAAATTATACCCTGGAGCTTTAACCATGACCAGGCTAACCGACCACACTGGAACTGGAATTTCAATCATTTGTTTTGTCTACAGTAATCATTTGGCAACAGGTGATTTATCTTCTGTTCATCGATCAAAGCCTACAAAATGTTGTTCTAACAAAACCCTTATCTAGCTGTAGCTCAGTAAGATGAGGACAGACTATGTAGTACTGTAACTAGAAGGTAGATAAGAGTGGCTGGAAAATGGAAATGCTGGATCCCTCATTTACAAAGAAAACAAGGTCGAGAGACTAAAGCTACAGCTTCAGACCACTACTGACCTACAGACACTCTCAGAAAGGATGGTAGATGATCCACTCACAAACAGCCTCAGGGACTAGCAAACTACAAGCTTTTATTGAAGATGTTTTTTTTTTCTTAATTCATTCAATCATGCTCGCTCTCTCTGAATACACAATGCAGCAGAAGTGATGATGAAACCAGAAAACAAGGAATTAAATAGACTTTACATGGTTTCACAAGGGAGTGGTAAACAGTCCCTTCAGGATTTTGCGATGTTGCGATCACAACAATTAACACAAATGTAGCCAATCCCTATTAATTTTGCATGACCGTGTAATTTTGTCCAATCACAGCAACTTTACCACAAATTTGACGTGTTAAAATGCTCAGCCCCTCCCTGCCCTGCTCTGTCTCTTGCTCTTTGTTCATCATGAGACTGCTGCTGCACCTGGGACAATCACACATAGTTACAGGGATAACTGTTAGCATTGCAAAGCTAACTCTACCCAAAATGTATTAACCTGTTAACAACCAACAAGGAGAGCTGGACCGCACGTATGGATGTGCTTTCCTGGAGAAGCTGGACTACCTTGCAGAGGTAGTCCAGCACGGAACGGGGCAGGGAGGGGCTGAGCATTTTAACTCCTCAACTTGGTGGTAAAGTTGCAGTGATTGCACAAAATTACAAGGTCATGCAGAATTCACAGGGATTGGCTGCATTTGCCTTAATTGTTGCGATCACATTATCACAAAATCCTTAAGAGACTGTCTACCACTCCATTGTGAAACCATGTAAGGTCTATCTATTTCTTTGTTTTATGGTTTCATCATCACTCCTGCCGCACTGTGTATTCAGAGAGGGCAAGCATGATTGAATGAATTAAGAAAAAAAAAACATCTTCAATAAAAGCTTGTAGTTTGCTAGTCGGCCATTTTGATTTGAATTTTTGACATTTCAATGAACTCCTCCTACGGATTTCGTCCGATCGACTTCAAATTTGGTACAGATCATCTAGAGGCCATGCTGATCAAAAGTTATTAAAAGAATGTCTGTAGGTCAAAGGGCGTGGCTGCTGGGGTGTGACGAATTTTTTTTCGTCATCGAATTTCGAACGGCTCTCACGCCCACTTACTTGATCCAAGCAGCTTCAAACTTGCTGGACATGATGATGGCTCCGCCCTGAACGCCCCGATATGTTAATATCCCACCTTACTCACAGCCCCGCGGTGGTAACAGGAAGCAGCCAGTTTTTACTTTAACATGTACTGATGCCACAAACTTGACCACATCAACTTCATTCCACTTCTAATGCTTGCAGAACAAGTTTTTTTTTATTTAATTTTTTTTTATTTAACAACATAAAACTTCAACAAAGACAATACATATTCTTAAAACATAAACTTACAATAAAACCACACATATCCAACAATATAGAACAAAACAAAACAACACATATCCAATGACACATAACTACAACAAAACAACACATACAGTTACACATAAAAATACGTGCATACCTCTCATCTTTGATACATGAACCAAAAATGTATGTCTTTTAACTCAAAAAAGTTTGCTCTATATCAGCTAAAAAGTTCATTAGACTAGGCTATATTAAATTTTCATCCCAAGTTTTTGATATTGCCAAGACGTCCCATCTCTTTATATCTGCACTGTTTCCCTAATTTTCAACATAATCTTTGTTAGCAAATAATGATGTTTAAGGTACATTATAAAATTTCTTAAAATAATCATTTTTTGAGTTTTAAATATGAAAGCTTTTCCAAGCAGCACAATAGTATTTAACAGCATATTTTGTTCTTGAAAACCCCAAATAATATTAATGGGGGATAATGATAAAACAAGTCCTTGCTCGGATAACCAAACTGCCAACTGATATCAAAAGAGAGCAACGTCTGGACAATACCAAAATAAATGCACCTCTCCATATTTTAAGCATCTTTCTTGTTGCTAATATTATATAGAACATTTTTAACTGAAAAACCCATAAATAAGTTAAACAAGATGATTTATAAATGTTTCTAAAAAAGGAAGTGGAGTATCAAAAATATTTTTCCAATACGCTTGAAAATAATATGGGTGAGCTACTATTTTTTTGGAAGACACAAAGAAATTATACATGTCAGAATTACTCTTCCCTTGCCCCAACCATTTACAATTCTTAATACATGGGCGGCAAACACCTAAATCTTCCTGAGATTTTCCAACCTTTAATCGCCAAGACGAGGGAATTGCAGAGAGTAACTGCATATAGCTCAATTTTGAGCAAACATCCCCAAATTTAGAAACGAACAATTCAAAAGTAAGAAATTCTCCTTCACGATTCACTAAATCATTAACAAAATAAATATAATTATCTAAAAATATTTGCCAATTAACAGGCTTTTTCTCTATACAGATATTGTCATTTAGCCATAACATCTGTTGTCTGATCTCTGATGAATTATTTGGCAGAAAAAAATGAAATTGAAGCCACAGAGACAGTGAATTTCTAAAAAAGATAGAAAGATTAGGAAAAAAGTACTTAAGCATACCATTGAGGCAGGGCATAACTGAATGAATGGATATAATTTTCCAATCGATGGACCGCACTGAGCTAGAAATAGCTTGGATGAAAACCATTCATGATTATTATATAATCGTTGTATCCATGCAGCTTTTAAAGTAAAATCAAGTGCTGAAAGACTTTTTAATCCCAGGCCTCCATTCTCACGCATATTATATAAATAAGTATGTTTCATTTGGTCAGTTTTACGGCTCCAAATGAAATTAAAAACAATTTTTTCATAAGTTGCATCAGGAGAAGGCAGAACCTGCAAAAGATAAGTAAATTGTGAAAGTATCAGTGAATTAATTACAGTAATTTTTCCATAAATAGAGAGATATTTACCTCTCCAAGCCTGGAGAATTCTGTCCACTTTTTTAAGCTTTAGATCAAAATTAATTGTCATAATTTGGTTTCAATCCTGATAAAGAGGCAAAAAGATCTAATTCTAAAATAAGAGAGTCTAAAGAACGACAATCCGATTTTACATGAAAGGAAACATCATCCGCGTAAAATGAACATTTTGAGTCAAGACCATTAATCTCTAAACCTTTAATATCGACATTATTTCTGATTCTTATAGCCAGCATTTCCACTGAAAGAATAAATAAATATGCTGATAAAGGGCAGCCTTGTCCAACACCTTTAGAAAGTATAATTGTATCAGAAATGTGTCAATTATTTATAATTCTACAAGGCTTTTGATATAGCACATGGACCCATTTAATAAAGGTCTCACCAAAATTATAGATTTGCAAACATTGATAAATAAACTTCCACTTGATCATATCAAAAGCCTTCTCGAAACCAGCTATGAATATTAGACCAGGCAAATTTTCCTTTTCTGAATATTCCATTATTTCAAAGAGACGTCTAATACTATCACCTATAAAACGGCCTTTCAAAAAACCTGTTTGATCAGGATTTATTAATGTTTGAATAACTTTTTTTAATCTAAGTGCCAAGCATTTAGCCAAAATACGTGCGTTGCAATACAGAAGTGTGAGGGGTCTCCAGTTCTTTAATTTAACAGGATCTTTTGCCTGGCCTTCTGCATCGTGTTTTAGTAATAAGGAAATTAAACCTTCTTTCTGAGAATTAGACTGATGACCAACATCTAAAGAAAAGTTATAACAGGCAAGCAAATGATCCTTAATTTCATTAAAAAAAAGTTCTATAGACTTCGACTGGCATTCCATCTAATCCTGGTGATTTTCCAAATTGAAATGAACATATAGCATCATATAACTCTTCCTCATTAATTGGGCCTTCACATAATATCTGTTGCGCATTAGTAAGTTTTGGATAAGCAAAGAAAAATTTGTAGACTGCAGTGTGTCATCATTAAAAATCCCTGTATAATACTCCATTAATGTTTCAATTATGTCATTTGTAGACGTAGTAATCGTTCAATCATTGTTCTTAAGTTTTAATATATTCTTTCTAGATATGTTTCTATTTTGAAGTTGCAAAAAATATTTATTACATTTTTCACCAAATTCCATCCATGTTGCCTTACTTCTGTATATAATTCCCTTAATTTTACTTTGATAGAACCTCTCTAATTCTTTTTCTTTGTCATCTAGTAATTGCAGATCTTGGTCAATACAATCAGATCTATTTTCATCCAAGTTATTTCTAATATTTTGCACATCATCTAACAAATTTTTTTCTCTATTACAGGTTTGTTTGTACTTCCATGCAGAATATTTTATAGCATGACCTCGAAATGCACATTTAAATGTATCCCACACAATGTGTGGATTTGCTGAACCAGTAGTAAAGGAAAAAAATTCCACGATAAATTGTCTTGTTTTAAGAATAAATGTCTCATCTTCCAGTAATGATTGATTAAACTTCCAATAACCTCTACCTCTGTTAGCATTCGCAAAATTAAGTTTTAATATAATAAGATGATGGTCGGAATGAAATCTTTCAGCTATCGTTACTTGGCTAGTATTTGCAGTTAAAGAGAAAGAAATAAGAAAGAAAATCTATTCTACTAGCAGATGCATTCCTTCGCCAAGTATATCTAATTAGATCTGGATTCTTTATCCTCCAGATATCTACTAAGTCCATAGCGGACATAGATGTAACGCCGGATTTCCACTGGATGCGTGTCCGTTGCGGAACGGCAGTGCTGGTTATCCACTGCGTGGTCCGCCGTCCGTCAATACCCACTGGCTGCGTTTGCTGTACAGAGCGGTGCAGCTCTGCCAGAAGACATCTCGGTGCACTGCCATGATTAATATCTCCTCGTCCATGGTGTCAACGGGGTGAAATGACGTCTGAAAACCTCTGACCTGTTGACTTCAGGCCTGCCTCTGCCCATTATGTAGTTTTCAAGGTGTAGTGCAGGGAAATATTATCCGCCGTGAACACTGTGTATTTTATTTTGAAAATTAACTGGATGTTTTATTTTGTTTCTGTGCACGACTTCCTGCCCCGCATGATCTGCTCTGTGCTAAATTGCTGCGTTGTGCTGCGGCGTCCGGCAAAAATAGAAGTCCTGCGTATCTGTTGCGGAGGGCTCCGGAGCACCGCAGCTGTGATGGAGCCGGAACGCAGCACAGCCGCAGCCGGTGGAAACACACACATTGACTAGAATTGAATCCTATCGGCTCCACTGCCATGGTGGAGCGCAGACGCAACCAACACGCATCTGGTAGAAATAGGCCGCAAGGGCATAGCGCTTTTGACCGTGATAGTCTCCTCCTCCACCAGCTCTATCCTTGGAAGGTTGGAGACCAATATTATGGTCTCCTGTTTGAATTACAGGAATATCATAATGCTGAATCATACCGTATAAATTCTAAAAAAAAATAGTTTCATTACTATTTGGAGCATATACATTAACCAAGCAAAAATGTATTTTTTCAAGGTCAATATCTAAAATGATTATTCAACCATCCATATCACATTCTATCTTATGCACACAAAAATCTAGATGCTCTTTAAACAAAACCAAAATTCCTCTTTGATTTCTCAAACCATGATTGAAAAAAATAGACCCCTTCCATTCCTGTTTCCATCTTTCTTCATCTTCCTGAGTGGAGTGTGTTTCTTGTAGACATATTATATCAAACTCTTTTTTGTCAGCTAACCAGGTAAATATTTCAATCCTTTTCATATCATTTGCCAATCCATTGCAATTATAGCTGGCAATACATAGGGAGTCACGACTTATCATGACTTAAGGATAAAAAAAAAAAAACATATCTGCAAATAGAGCTTTATTACTAATCTTAGAGGCTCATCCCACACTTGTGTATCAATGTATGCACAAACAAACACAGGACAATGACAAAAAAATAAAAATAACAACATATAGCATTAGCCTACGTTAAAAGACTACCAGCAGGCCAAGTCAGTGGCAACAAAAGAAAAAGAAAATATACAAAGGGAGATAATTATAGATCTATATCTTATGTCTCATTCCGCTCATCAATGTCCTGCATCAGCATCATCAGCTGGTAAGAAAAGCCAGGGTGTAACAGTTTCGTCTGTATATAGCTCACCATCAATATATAGCTTGTCAGCAACAAGCCTTACCCTGCCTTTTCCTTTTTTCTTCGTTTTCTCCTCTCGGAAAATGGGAAGCAGTGCTCTCCTCCTGTCCACAATCTCGGTTGGAAACTGCTGACTGATGCCAAAAGGTTTCCCTTTCAGTGTCGGGCCCAGACTGAAGACCATATCTCTCTGTTTATAGTGCTCAAAGCACGTGATGACCCCTCTGGGTTTAGGCTGCATCACCACCTCTGTGAATAGGGGATTCCCCGCCGAGGCTGGGGATCTCCGTGCGCCCAGCCTGTGTGCTCTGTGGAAGGTGATCTTCCAGACAGTTTCTCTGCTCCTCTGTGGAAGGTGATCTTCCAGACAGTTTCTCTGCTCATCCCCAGCGTATCCGTGAAAAAGTTTCTGAGCGCTTCCTCCGCAGTCTTATCCTTCTTCTCAGGGATCCCAGTGAAGATCAAATTATCTTGCATTGAGCACGTCATCATCTCCAACATCTTTTCTTTCATCTTGATATTTTCTCTGGAGATGTGGTTAACTGACGTCTCCAACTTCTTAACTTTCCCTCTCATAACTTCCACATCGTCGCGGGTTTGTTGCAGTAAATCCACAGTAGTTTGCACAGTGACATTTGCCAAAATGTCCAGCTTGTCAAGCTTCTTTAATTATTTGCCAAAATGTCCAGCTTGTCAAGCTTCTTTAATTTCTCATCGATGCCGATCAGAATTTCCTCCATATTAATAGGTTTCATTTGTGGCAGGGCAAAAAGTGCAGATGAGTCCTCTGGACAGCTATCAAAGTGCCAAATTGCACGTTTAGAAGGTGGTTCAAGTCTGCTCCGGTTTGAATTAAATGACCTGGGCGTGCTTGTTGAATCACCAGATGCCATCAAACATTAGGACAGACAATCCAGATTAAAATAACGCCGGCAGAAGATCGTATAGTCTTTTTTTTTTTACATTGAACGGCGTCAAAAAGTGTCCGGAATCAGATCAGTGAGTTTAAATGTGAATGACACCTTAGTTCTCCCATATTTTAAAAAGTTTGCCACCCGACGTTACCTGCTGGCACACTCACTCACACATGCACACCACAGACATTTGAATTCTTAATTCGACGTTTCAACGAACTCCTCCTAGGGATTTTGTCTGATCGACTTCAAATTTGGTACAGATCATCTAGAGGCCATGCTGATCAAAAGTTATTAAAAGAATGTCAGTAGGTCAAAGGGCGTGGCTGCTAGGGCATGACAAATTTTGGCGACTTTAAGTTTTCTCGTCATTGAATTTCGAACGGCTCTCACGCCCACATACTTGATCCTAGCAGCTTCAAACTTGCTGGACATGATGATGGCTCCGCCCTGAATGCCCCGATATGTTAATATCCCACCTTACTCACAGCCCCGCGGTGGTAACAGGAAGTGACTAGTTTTTACTTTAACATGTACTGATGCCACAAACTTGACCAAATCAACTCCATTCCACTTCTAATGCTTGCAGAACAAGTTGGTGAAGCTACCTTATAAACGCTGTGACGCTACGTCTAATGGCATCCGTGTGGCAGCGTGGCAACTATCGATCCCTCGCCACGGAATACGTTTGGCTTTTTGATGGCTTCAACGACCTCATATCCTCATGAAAATTGATTCACAGGTCAAGAATGGCGAGCTCTTGCATCCGATAGGGGCGCCGCCCATGGGGGGGACAAAATGTCTCTATAGCGCCCCCTTGAAATTTTCAAAAACCCCTCCCCATAGGGGTTTTTTTGGAGTAGGAAGATGAAAATTGGTACACATGTGTATGTTGCCCAGACGCACAAAAAAGTCTCTGCCACCAATGGTCTACTCCAAACAGGAAGTCGGCCATTTTGATTTAAACTTTTCATTTTGGTGGCGATTTTGTGATTTCAACACCTTGTATTTTGACGAACTCCTCCTACAGATTTTGTCCAATCAACTTCAGATTTGGTACAGATCATCCTGAGACCATGCTGATCAAAAGCTATTAAAAGCTTTTCTCTATGTCAAGAGGCGTGGCCGCTATAGCGCTGCCCTCACCATCAAATACGTTTGGCTTTTTGATGGCTTCAACGACCTCATATCCTCATGAAAATACGTTTGGCTTTTTGATGGCTTCAACGACCTCATATCCTCATGAAAATTGATTCACAGGTCAAGAATGGCGAGCTCTTGCATCCGATAGGGGCGCCGCCCATGGGGGGGACAAAATGTCTCTATAGCGCCCCCTTGAAATTTTCAAAAACCCCTCCCCATAGGGGTTTTTTTGGAGTAGGAAGATGAAAATTGGTACACATGTGTATGTTGCCCAGACGCACAAAAAAGTCTCTGCCACCAATGGTCTACTCCAAACAGGAAGTCGGCCATTTTGATTTAAACTTTTCATTTTGGTGGCGATTTTGTGATTTCAACACCTTGTATTTTGACGAACTACTCCTACAGATTTTGTCCAATCAACTTCAGATTTGGTACAGATCATCCTGAGACCATGCTGATCAAAAGCTATTAAAAGCTTTTCTCTATGTCAAGAGGCGTGGCCGCTATAGCGCCGCCCTCACCATCAAATACGTTTGGCTTTTTGATGGCTTCAATGGCCTCATATCCTCATGAAAATTAATACACAGGTCAAGAATGGCGAGCTCTTGCATCTGATAGGGGCGTCGCCCATGGGGGGGGGGCAAAATGCCTCTATAGCGCACCCTTGAACTTTTCAAAAACCCCTCCCCATAGGGGTTTTTTTGGAGTAGGAAGATGAAAATGTGTACATATGTGTAAGTTGCCCAGACGCACAAAAAAGTCTCTGGCACCAATGCTCTACTCCAAACAGGAAGTCAGCCATTTGATTCAAACTTTTCATTTTGCCATCGAGTTTGTGATTTCCACATCTTGTAATTTAGCGAACTCTACACATACAAAAACAACAATCAGTAGTCATTTATTTTTTTAGTTTTGTCAACAACTCCCAACACCACCTGTGCTTTTTTCCAAATGTTCATCTACTCAACAGGATGTTAGGAGACTATATGTGTGGTAATCAGCATCTGTTGGTGGTAAAAGCTACTCAAGCTGAAATAGCGACTTAGTAAACTTTTATTTTGTTTAATATGTGGAATATGAATGAAACCAAAGTGAGGAGCAATCATGGGTCTGTTTTTAAATGTCATTTTCACCCAATTATTAAAAACATTGAACAACATTTAATGACTTTCTCAAAGGCTAATATGAAAAGAAAGTGATGATACATATAAAGGGATAGTTCGACATTTTGGCAAATTCGCCTATTACCGTAATCCCTATAGTCATATGAGTAGGTACATTACCTTTAATTGTCAGTGCCTGCTGTTTTGAGATCGGTGGGACAGAGCTGCCAGCTGAAATGGAGGTGAATGGTAACGCCCCCTCTCTCCCTCAAAACTAATCAAATACACCATCAAATGACTCCAAAAAGCTCTAGTGGAAAACCCATGGCTTGCGCATTCCCCACGCTATGAAATAATAATGTATAATTAAGTAACATTCCCCACGCTATGAAATAATAATGTATAATTAAGTAACATTACGACACATGAAGCAAATACTCCGAACTACTTTCTTGAGTAAACCACTGGGCGGAGTGACACAGTGCTTACCTGACACAGTGGCGTAGTTATTGCTTGCAGCCTTGCATTTGCAGTATTGTCAGCTGGACGCAGCAGAAAGTTTGAGAAAAGTTTACAAAGTGCTGTTTTAAATCATGGTTTACACATGTATTGTAAAAGGTTGCAGTAACAAGCCGAAGACTTGGAGTAGAGTGACGTATACGGACAGAATGAAACAATGGCTATTTGTGCTGGACATAGATCCCAACACGCCTGTGGAAACGGTCCGGAAAATGTTTGTTTACGAGGACTACAGTGAAAGGATGGAGCGCAGAAGCTCAGGAATAGTTCAAACGCTTTTGTTGAAAGATACTGCCACACCATCTGTCGGCATCACAAAACGAGCAGACGTGGTAAGTGATCGTTGTGTAGGCTATTTTGCTCAGCAATGTCTCTGCTGTAACGTTAACGTTACCTCCATGTTGAGTAACATTAGCCTACAACCCTAGCATGGTGAGTAAGTGATTATTTTGAGGCATACTCTCGTCCCATCCCACCATCAACATACCGTATTTCCTCAATTTAAAACCGGGCCCCTATTAGCAGCCGGCCTCTTTTAGTAACCGGGTATAAAAACAATTTAATAAATAACCGCCCGCCTCTTTTATAAACCCGAGGTGGTTATGTGACGTTTTGGCATCTATAGAGCGCTAGACCCGGATTACATACACACACACACACACACACACATACAAAGAGACGCACATCCACATGCACTCTCAGCTGATTGTAAACAGATAAGATGGCGACAAGACGCAAATTCAGTGTTTATTTAAAGCTAGAAGTTTTGAAATATTCCGAACAAATGTCGGGGGGATACGCCGCAAGGCATATAGAGTTGCCACCTGTCCCGTTTTTCCCAGAATTGTTCTCTTTTTTCATCAGCTGTCCCGGGAAAAAAAAAATCTCTGAATTTGTCCCGTTTTTTGGGGAAAATGCAGCAGCAGCAGGCCAAGGAGTCCATCCAGAATCAGCGCAACAGGCTCAAGAACATCTGTGTCAGAGAGACAGCAAAGACGTAAGAGGAGCAGTGGGAAGTCCTAACAGTTCACTTAGTATATTTGCACATCCAATCATGTTTTAATTTGTATTTTTTCCATTTATATTTAACCCTACGGGCCCGAACAACGCATAGTGCGTCCAAATTCATACCTGTTCTTCGCTATGGTTTTTCTCCGCGACCGTGCGTCACAGCGAGAAGCCACGCATATCACGTGAAACAGCGGAATCGTAGCTTTCCAAATGTTTTCACAGCGAAAAAAATGATAAAGTTACACTAAAATTACGATAACAGAGCTTTCATACAGCTCTGCACACACATTACTCTTGGATGGATTACTCCCGAATGCAGCATCGCACAGAAATACCATGCATATCACATGAAAGCGCAGGAGCAGAGCTTTCCAATGATACCACACACATCATTGTGCTGTCATCCCATCATGCTATAAATACAAATTAATTGTCTACAAAATAAAAACCTGACGAATTTCTTTACAACCCATTATACAGATCTTGTTATCAGTCACTTCATATAGTGAGGAATATCGTATCTTACCACGTCTTAGGCTTGCCTGTGTTTCTCCCTGTCTATCCACATTTTGAGTCCGGCTCTCAAGATGCAAATATCTCCATATTGTCCAGTTGACACTCCATCAAACTTTGTATGAAAAAACCAGCCACTTCACCTTTGCGCACCCAGACAACTGCAGCCTAATTATGCATACATGACAGGGCCGTAGTCACCATATACATTGAGGGGGACATGTGTCTCCCCCCAATGCCCAAAACGCCCCCCCAATATATAACTGAAACTGAAAAATAACAACAAACTTTGTTTACTGCAAACAAAGTGGCAAATATTATCTTGAAGGACATCATTGCGTGTGGTTGACTATTTTTCTATGATCTTAGATGTAAATATTGCATGTTTCTTTCAGATAAAACACATTTTGGACTTGTGAATGAGTCAATGGAATTTCTTGCAATAATGAAAAAATACTGCCAATCATTTTCCGCCTGGCACAAACCACATGTTTTGGACAGCTGTGAAGTGACAGAATGTCCCACCATCATGATTCTTATATTGCCAGATTCCAGAGAGTCTCCCCTCTTCATATATGGCAGAATATGTCATTTTCCAACTTGCTATGGTGAGATACATGTAAAAATGTAAGAATTTAGTCACATATTTTTTTTTCATTGATATAAAAATTAATATAAAATACAGGCACATAGTAGGACATAAAATGATGGCAAATTTGGTTAGCCCAGATTGTCCTGAAAAAAACAAGATATAGCATGTGTATGTAGCCTTTATAATGACTGTGATATGAGCTTAAAAGTAAAGGCAGTAAAAATACCCCAAAAACGCCTAGGGCCCATATTAACAGGCCGGGCGTGCGCCGTGGGTGTTCATCGGAGAGTGAGACCTCCGTGTTTGAGACGGGAGCAGGAGGCGGGAGGCGGGAGGTCCGACGCTTCCAGCGAGAGGAGACGGAGACATAAAACAAAATAAGATAAAACAGGAAAAACCTGTCTCACTCTATTTTATTTTATTTTCAGCATTTAATCAAGGCGGAGGCGGGCGGCTGGAGGTCCTAGACTTCCAGTGTGGGGAGAGGTAGAAACAAACAGCCAATGTGTGTCTGTGTGTGTTATGTTCATGTGTTGTAAATAACAGTGCCCAAGCAATAAACAGGACAGACAATAGGATTTTATTTATTTTTACACTACATTTTTATTGAAAGCTGACCGAATCCGACCCGAGCCCAAATACAATTTATAACGGGTTGGGTACCGTCTGACTTTGATCGTCACACTCTAGTGTGTGTATGTGTCCCCTATAGAGGCCTATCTGAATTTCTGTCTTTGAGAGATATTATTTTGTAATATAACTGAATTTTCTATCCATACATATCAATTTTAAATATATTAAAATTTGAGTAAACTGCGATTATCATTTAAATAGGCTATGTCGTGGCTGGCCGAGTGTCCTCTTTTTTGGAAATCAAAATATGGTCACCCTAGGTAATGGCCCACAAACCTCATCGCACTTTAGGGACTGTTCTTTACTTACACTGTTCTTTACTTGTCAGGGGAGGAGAGTGGCTGGTTGATTTTTATTTTATTTTTTTATTTTATTTTGATTCCCCCCTATGTTAATAATCACTTATTGATGCTGTTTTTGAAGTATGAATAAGTCAATAAGTAATTTATTCCTTTGAAATATTGATGTATTATAGAAAAGTGATTTATCTTTTTATAAATGACAAAAGGCACATCTGCCTCATTCTTGCCGTGGTATCGTGATACTACTCAGAACACCGTGATACTTTTACTGGTATCGTACCATGGGGGGTGGGGTAGGGGGCGCCGAGGGGAATGATATTTTTACCATGCCATCTTTATCTATGAAAGCCCATTTTTGCCAGTAATGGAAAAAAAATCGCCATTCCTAATCAAAATTGTGAGATAAAAAGTCACAATTATGAATGTAGCCTAGTTTTAAAATTAATTTGTGGCATGTTGTCTTGTAAGGTGTGTGGCATCACGGTGGCTGCAGATGGGACAGAGGATGAGATGATTCACTGTTTCAAGGCAGGACAACTAGTACACTGTGCTGTAGTAAATAGTAAATAGTGGTGATTTACAAAAACACCAAAAACTATTTTACTGTTAAAGTAAAGTTTGTTACTGTAAATAATACAGTACTTTATTTGTAATACTATATAGAAAATATACATTTTTACTGTAAAGACAAGTTTACATCAATATTTCTGCTGTTAAAATAAAAAAAAAATACAGTATTTGTATTTTCAAATTTGGCTGTGATTTTTTTTTTCTTTTATTAAAAGCCTCCTTCAAATAGTAGCCTGCCCCTATTGTAGCCTTGCCCCAAACTATTTTTTTGTTAATAGTAGCCCTGGCTACTATTTGAGGAAATACGGTATGTATGTAACATACAGTCACTGGCCACTTTGTGTACACCTGTGTTATCGAATTCAATCCAGTAGAACGACTATACCATGATTTTTTCCCCGAAGCTTATAAATTTTCGGTTTTTGTTGACATCGTCTAGAAAGTGATGATTCTACTTTGTTTATTACTGAGGTCATAGTGAATGGTGGTGGTGTACTGGGGTGGCCTTGAGGGGGACAAAATATTAAGAACACTTTTAAATATATTGCAGTCCAGTAAACCAACACCACCCACTACGACCTCAACAATAAAGTAGAATAATCACCTTTCTGACAAAAGATGAAAATGTAAAAGCTTTGTAAACATAGAATGTGTGGCAGAGCTGTTGTATTGGATTGTATTAGATTGCACAGGTGTACCTAATAAGGTGGCCAGTAAGCCCCACATTTACACCACCAATCCATTCCTGCTCTGGATCTCCCCGCAGCCCCTGGTTGCTCGGCAGCCTCAGCCCCTGAGACCATGCTGATCAACTGTTTTTAGAAGCTTTTCTCTATGTCAAGGGGTGTGGCCTCTATGGTGCCATCCTCGCCGCCAAATATATTTGGCTTTTTGATGGCTTCAGCAACCTCATATCCTCACGAAATTGATACACAGGTCAAGAATGGCGAGCTATTACATCTGATACGGTCGTCGCCCATGGGGGGGACAAAATGCCTCTATAGTGCCCCCTTGAAATTTTCAAAAACCCCTCCCCATAGGGGTTTTCTTGGAGTAGGAAGATGAAACGTGAAAAGGGGTTTCACATAACCGCTTCAGTGATGCGTGCTGCTGGCCCCCCGCAATGGCGCAAGACAGCGAGGGTCCGATCACAGCTGCTTGCAGCTTTAATTAGGGCCCGAGTGACGACGAAGTCGTCTGAGGACCCTATTGAAATCGCGCTGTTTATTATTATTATTATTATTATTATTATTATTATTATTATTATGATTTTTATTCTTGGGACATTTCGTGCCCCAATTTCGCCCCTTTCCCAAATTTCAAAATGCTTCTAACTTTCCACATTCGTCCGGCCACATCCGAAATCCGATATTTTTGGGCGGTTACACATAGTCGACGCGAAATGTCGAAATAGCGCCCCCTACAAATTTTCAAAAACCCCTCCCCACTGGGGTTAGTTTGTCGTAGGCAAACAAAATTTGGTACGCACATGTATCATACCCAGACGCACAAAAAAGTCTCTTAACGTCATGGTAAAATCCCAACAGGAAGTCGGCCATTTTGTTTTGAATTTTTTCATTACGCCGATTTCCACAACTTAAATTTGAACGAACTACTCCTAGGGATTTCGTCCGATCGACTTCAAAGTTGGTACAGATCATCCTGAGAACATGCTGATCAAAAGCTATTAAAAGCTTTTCTCTATGTCAAGGGGCGTGGCCGCTAGGGCGTGACAAATTTTGGCAACTTTTCGTTTTCTTACAATCAAATTTCTAACGGACTTCACGCCGACATACTTGATCTCAGCAGCTTCAAACTTGCTGGATATGATGATGGCTCCGCCCCGACCCCCTCGATATGTTAATATCCCATCTTACTCATTGCGCCCCCCAGTGGTAATGAAGTGACCAGTTTTTACTTTAACATGTACTGATGCCACAAACTTGACCGCATCAACTTCATTCCACTTCTAATGCATGCAGAACAAGTTGGTGAAGCTACCTTATGAACGCTGTGAAGCTACGTCTAATGGTGTCCATGTGGCGGCGTGGCGACTATCGATCCCTCGCCACTAAATACATTTGGCTTTTTGATGGCTTCAGCGACCTCATCTCCTCATGAAAATTGATACACAGGTCAAGAATGGCGAGCTCTTACATCTGATAGGGGCATCGCCCATGGGGGGGGGACAAAATGCCTCTATAGCGCCCCCTTAAAATTTTCAAAAACCCCTCCACATAGGGGTTTTTTTGGAGTAGGAACATGAAAATTGGTACACGTGTATGTTGTCCAGACGCACATAAAAGTCTCTGGCACCAATGGTCTATTCCAAACAGGAAGTCGGCCATTTTGATTTTGACTTGTCATTTTGGCGTGATTTCCACATGTTGTATTTTAACGAACTTGTCCTAGGGATTTCATCCAATCGACTTCAAATTTTTTACAGATCATCCAGAGACCATGCTGATCAAAAGTTGTTAAAAACTTTTCTCCATGTCAAGGGGCGTGGCCGCTATGGCGCCTCTCTCGCCACCAAATACGTTTGGCTTTTTGATGGCTTCAGCGACCTCATCTCCTCATGAAAATTGATGCACAGGTCAAGAATTGCGAGCTCTTACATCTGATAGAGGCGTCGCCCATGGGGGGGACAAAAAGCCTCTATAGCGCCCCCTTCAAATTTTCAAAAACCCCTCCCCATAGGGTTTTTTTTTGGAGTTGGAACATGAAAATTGGTACACATGTGTATGTCGTCCAGATGCACATGAAAGTCTCTTGCACCAATGGTCTACTCAAAACAGGAAGTCGGCCATTTTGATTTTGACTTGTCATTTTGGCGTGATTTCCACATGTTGTATTTTAATGAACTAGTCCTAGGGATTTCATCCAATCGACTTCAATTATTTTTACAGATCATCCAGAGACCATGCTGATCGAAAATTGTGCTCTGCATGTCTGTAGGTCAAAGGGCGTGGCTGCTATGGCGCCAACATTTTTGATCCATCGCCATGCATATTCAAGCAGCTCTCTCTCCCACCTAATTCATCCAAACTGCTTCAAAATTTCTGTACATGATAAGACCATCTTGCTCATTGCGCCCCCTTGTGGAAACAGGAAATGCCATATTTTACACTGACAAACACCAACCTCAAGCTCCTGACCTAATCAACTACATTTTGTGGCCACATGACGATCAAGTCGATGAATCTCCACAGTGACACACATGTCCTGTCATGTTGCAGGCTGCCACGTCGGCGGTGGCAACTTTTCATTCTTCGCCATGGAACATCAACTTGGTATAAATCCATCATGCATAATCCGATTTGCTCGAAATTTCACGTGTGATGAGGGTCCACCCCTAAACGCACCACATCTGGTTACACTCGTAGCGCCACCTGGTGGATGAATGAAACACTGCATTTTTTTGCTCCTGCCAGGTTTTTTCGCCCTTCTCTTTTCGCACCACAGCCCCCACGTGCCTCAGGCCCCCACGGTTACATGGGGGAGCGAGGGCCCGATCACAGCTGCTTGCAGCTTTAATTAGGGCCCAAGCAGGAGACCTGCGAGGTCCCTATTGTTTTTCGAATGATTATTAGGGACCTCGGCTGAAAGGCGAGGACCCTCTTGTTTTTGGTGCGTTTATTGTTATTATTAGGGACCAAGCCCGGAGGCAGAGGACTGCTCTGTGAGCAGTCCTCGCCGAAGGCACACTAAAATGGCCGCTGTGGCCTGTAGGAATGTCGTAGAGACATCAAAGCAAAACTGACACATTCGTCTCATCAAGCCCTACAATCCTGACCTAAATCCAACAGGAAGTGAGCTATTTGCCCTTTCAAAGTAAGATTTTGCCTTAAAACTGCCTTTCCTAAAAAAATCTTCTTCTCATACACCGTTTATCCTATCGGCTTCAAACTTGCACGGATGACAGATCAACTCCTTCTAATCAGATCTTATTTATACCTTTTTCATTACTCAATTAGTTTGGATTTTATGGGCTCCTAAAGGTGAGATGTCAGAAAAACGTCTTGACGATCTTAGAAAGCTGTCCCATAGGAAATGAATGGCAGCAGGGGGGAGAAAGAGACCAATCTTTGGGCTTTTTCTAGCCTTTACAGCGTCTCCATA
>NC_065526.1:41205710-41209123 GCF_006386435.1 Epinephelus moara
AGAACTTGTTCGAGGAGTTAAAACCCTTATTAAACAGCCTTTGCTGATCTGCTCTCATGAGCTCTCTGTGTGCACCTCAGGTGCAGGCAAGTCATTAATCGCCATGACAACGGCTGCACACACAGACACGCACACAGGGCTCTCTCTGTCTGTGTGTCTCACAATCTTTAAAGGACAGATTACAGCAGCAGAATCTTTAAAGGACAGATTACAGCAGCAGAATCTTCATTTGAAACAGCAAATACACATTATTAACCCTTAAAGTGCCAAAATGGACTCTCTAGCGCCACCTAGGCGCACTAAAATGGCCACTGTGGCCCGTAGGAATGTTGTAGAAATATCAAACCAAAACTGGCGTGTTCCACATACAAATCACGCGCTGACACCCATGACCTAAATCCAACAGGAAGTGAGCTATTTGCCCTTTCAAAGTAAGATTTCGCCTCAAACATTCTCTTAAAAAAAACATCTCCTCCTACACCGTTTATTGTATCAGCTTTAAAGACGCACACATGCCACCTCAACTGCTGTTAAACAGATCTTCTGTTTGGGAATGGGAAGAACTTGTTCGAGGAGTTAAATCTCCACTAAAATAGGTCTCTTCTCTGTGTTCTGTCTCTGTCTGTCTCTGCTCTTCTGCCAGGTGTGCACATGGCAACCGCTGTCACACACAAACTCACAGAAACATGATGTGTGTGCGTGTCTAATCTTACATGCAGACATGACAGGGGCACATTCTCCATTTTAACCCTTTTGGTGCCAGAGTTTATTTAGGAAAATATTCCATTTTCATTTCAACATTTCAAAAGACTATGGCTTGAAAGTGGTGAGAGATAAAGGCATACTATAAATGAGAAAAATATTCATCATGACCCAAAGTTTGTCATGGGAGTAAATTAACTCATCTAATTTGCATATTGTGGCGTCATTTGGCGGCGGCCATATTGGATTTCATAAATCTCAGTAAAACAACATTTTGAACATATTACACAGTAGATTTATTTTCTTTTGTGTTGTTTTTGTCATCTCTTCCTCAAAATAAAGGAAGAGGAATCTGATGGGAATAAATTAACAATATGTTTGATATTTCTAAATAATTCACAATGACGACATAAGCTGGGGGCCAAAACGGGCGCGAGTGCGAGGTCCCGCCCAACGCTGCTTGCAGCTTTAATTATTCTTTCTTTCTTTCTTTCTTTCTTCCGCCGCCCCTTTAAACTGGAATTTGACCCCCTAAACATGCTCCAACCCTCATGAAAAACTGCTATTAAATTACTACACAAAACCTATTTGTGTAGTAGTGGCTGTGTAGTCACCTGTAGTAATTGTGTAGTAAATCTGTAGTTTATACACTACTCATGACACACCAGTAGAGTTTTGTAGTAAACAGTAGTGTTTCCAGTAGTAACCAAGCAGAGTAGTGAAAGAGCTGTTAAAACACTACTGCTTCATTACACAGGCATTTAAATAGTGATTATGTAGAGATTTTACTACTTGTTTGTATAGTAAATATGTAGTCACAACACTACAGCAACACTACATATTTTAAATAGTGATCAATTAGATTTTAGTGCTTGAATATACATACTTCATGTGTATACACACAGTAGTTTTTCATGAGGCTCTGTGTGTATCTTAAGTATCATAGTGTTCAGAATAGACAATGAGAGCCTACTGTAAAATTGTTTTTTGTTTTCTATATATAGAAGCGAAGGTACATTCTCAGGGATTTCATTTCGGGATATTCCACTGATCATTCATATACATTTACAATTCAATAAAATTAAAGGATATTTGTGATATAATACAGTAACTGAAAACACAACAGAATTTTTTTAATTGAAATGATTTATTACTTTATAATTATCCAACCACACACACAATTTACAAAAACAGTTGTAGCCTGGTGAAATTAAACCAGCACAGGACACAGAAATATCTTTTGGGGTCTTTAATCTGAATAATAGAATATGGTGTTCAGCAAATAAAAAGAAATATCAGTTTTCAAATAAAAATGGCAGACTGTCCTCTGCCCTATCTGCAGTCCTTGTAGATAAATAAAAAAAAAACAATTGTTTAAGTCTCTAAGAGGAGGTAGAGCTATAATCAGTCAGATGTGACAACTGTTTTCCTGTTGGACTAGTCAGGAAACACTGCCCTGACAATTATAGTGAGATAAGAGTAAGAAGATGAAAATGTGTACATATGTGTAAGTTGCCCAGACGCACAAAAAAGTTTCTGCCACCAATGCTCTACTCCAAACAGGAAGTTGGCCATTTTGATTCAAATTTTTCAATTTGGCGTTGATTTTGTGATTTCCACACCTTTAATTTAACGAACTCTACAGATACAAAAACAACAATCAGTAGTCATTTATGTTTTCAGTTTTGTCAACAACTCCCTTTCCATGTCTGTGTTTCTAATTTGCTGCAACATTATGGGTAACATTAATAGCCTCTAGGCCCTGGGGACCTGGGGGTGAGTGATGACCTGAGGCTCTGGTCATCCAGCAACCTGACTCAGGACCAGCTTCTCGGCCTTTTGTTGGACGTGGTGGAGGTGGAGGTGGAGGTGACCACCACCTGTGCTTTTTTCCACATGTTCATCTACTCAACAGGATGTTAGGAGACTATATGTGTGGTAATCAGCATCTGTTGGTGGTGAAAGCTACTCAAGCTGAAATAGCGACTGAGTAAACTTTTACTTTGTTTAATATGTGGAATATGATTAAAACCAAAGTGAGGAGCAATCATGGGTCTGTTTTTAAATTTTATTTTCACCCAATTATTAAAAACATTGAACAACATTTAATGACTTTCTCAAAGGCTAATATGAAAAGAAAGTGATGTTACATTTAATATGAGTTACGCATTAACTCTATCAGTAATTCTTTTTATGACCGTAGCTGCGTATTTTTTCCCGGAAGTTTTCTCCCCTGTTGTCATGGTGAATCATAGTATCGGAGCTCCATTGATGATGGCTTTATCACTAAGATGCTCAAGTCAAAAATGTCTTATCTTTTGACTGCTTGTCTCTAATATCTCCTAACAGTTTTCCAAGAAATTTCTGATATTTACTTTGAAACCGATACTATATTGCTGCATTCTCTGTAGTTCTTATGCATAGAGCGTGGCTGGCAGTGAATGCTTGAAAGACATAGCAACAGTAACCAAGGGAGCGGGGCTTAACTAAGGATCATGTTATCCAATGACATTCCGTTTGGAGCTTCCACCTTGTTCCCCGGCGCTGCGTTGTGATTGTTTGTCCCTCTTCACCGAAGGACACGGCAGTCATTACGGTAAGTGGTAGGAGCTTGCTTGTAGCGTAGTCATTTTGTGAATGTTGCTCGTGCTTCTGACATTATATGTGGGTTTGTATGCTATATAAACTATGTGTGTACCTACATTATATCA
>NC_065526.1:41209639-41210679 GCF_006386435.1 Epinephelus moara
GAGCGACAGTTGGCCTCCAGTGACGCTGGTGCATGTATGTGGCGTGCCTTCTTAAAATCAACTTTTCATGTATATCCTTGCTGTATGACTGAGTTAAACTCCTAACTTTGTGTATTTTTATAGTCTTGAAAAGTTCACATATTGTGTTGAAGTGCTTGAACTTTGAATTTGGTCTCTTTTTTTTTTCTTTTTTTTTTGTTAAACCATTTTATGTTCATCAACAGCTTGTGGCACAGGGTGGTGCTACAAAGTGCACAAACAGTCAATTTCTGAGCACACTGGGCGCCAGCATAAATTGGTCATTCCAGTTGAGGTCCCAGGCAAGACGGTATGTACAATTCATGAAGATTTCACTGATGATTAGAAGTTTTAGTTGTGTGTTTTCAGCCTAAGAGAAATCCTGTCTTTTGTTCCAGCTTGTTCTTGTAGGGGCATCCCATCTGCACTCCCTTGCAGATGGGATTGTGCTGATGCCAGAGGATTGCTACACCTTTGGCGTCATGTCCACTCCAGGGGTGTGCGCTGACTAGCTCAGGACTGAGTATGAAAATGCTGTTCTTCCTCGGATCTCTGATGCTGTCTGTGTCATGGCCCCTAGGAACAACCTGACGGCCAGCAAGATGCCTAAGCAAGGAGGCATAGCTTTTGGCCAATACCTGGCCACTGTCTGCAGCGTCTGGCCGACTGCAGAGGTAGGTTATTCATGTATTCTTTTTAATGAGGCAGATGTGTACAGGTCAATATGATTTTGTCATTAACCATTATTATTTTGTTTAGGTCTTCGCTGGGACCTTGTCCCACACTTGACAGTCCCGGGGGATATCCAAGAGTTTTTTCGGCAGGAATTTCACCGCGTGTCAACACGTCTCGGGATGTTTGAAAATAATGATACATGGTTCTAAACAGTTTTATGAAGGCTTATGAGAATTATATATTTTACATATAATTTCTAATATTATACCCATTATGGTTTTCTAATAAGAAAGTTGACATTGCCTTTTTAAAATGTGTTTTTCAAAAACTGTGTTTCTTTTCTTGTT
>NC_065526.1:41217678-41220325 GCF_006386435.1 Epinephelus moara
GTGGTTAGCTCTCCCTCCAATCAGAGCCTGTTCTCCCTCACCACCCCCCTCCCCACCACCGTGTTGAACAGAGGCTCTGTGAATGTCTGTGTATGCGGATCGAGAAGCAGGTGGAATGAAAATACATTCTTCCTATTATTGCAGCCTATTGCTGCACAAAGCTTGGGCATTATTTATTTATTACTAGCGGTAAATAACGGTTTGTAAGCTAACTGTGATTTTACCGCCTGTTTATCAAGATCACGAGATCTCGCGAGAACTTGTTTTCTGAGACGGACAGGGCTCAAACAAAGTTAACTTTCTCTTGATCTGTGCGGATGAAAAATGCAGCTTTAGTGTCAGAATATTGGGAAGATGTGTGGCTTGTGGAAAACGAACCCAATATTTACTTTAGTGACTACAATGCGAAAGAATTGACCATAAATTGTGATCACGTTCATTTTCCTCATTGACGACAATACATTCAGAGCTGCCGCAAGTCTCCTACGGGGGCGTGGCGCTGACGTCACTGAATCAGGAAGTGAGCTGAGTTGGGTATCTCGCTTCATCTAATATCTCTGGTAGTGATTATATAGTAATTTCCCAAAATCCAATAGTGAGACAGAAGTGATTAAGTAGCAATTATACAACAGTTAGTTCCAGCCCTGCAATCTGATTGGTCAAGAGACAGTAAAACCGTGATGATATTGGAGTACAACATCACGGTTATTTCACTCTGTATGTATCACTCCGCCTCACAGCTGATTGCAATCAACAATCAAATCAAAACTGATGGTTAGTGTCAGTTAGGTCAGTAGTTGCGTTGTAGGCTAATTAATTCATCCACTGTCAAACAGCCAAAAGTATGGATTTATTTCCTAAAATAAGTTTTGAATTGAACTATGAATGGTCATCAGAGGAAGATGAGGGAGAGGAGAAGCTGAATCCATCTGAGCACACATCCAGGTTTGTCAGTGTTTCATCAGCGGAGCTCAATGACTTGGAGAAAAGCAATATACTGTCAGATCAGAAGGCAGAGTCGGCTGTGCCTGTGAAGCGACAGTCCACCATGCAGTCACCAGAGACTTATTTCACCGGCTGCACAATTAATGGAAATGTGCAGATAAATGTGTATAAAGAGTAAGTGCCTGGCGCACCATGATTGCGATACATAGCAACGGTGACAGCGGAGTCCTGCGGGAACTATTTTTGTTGGCGGAAGACAAATAAAATGCTTAAATTATCTATTTTGTCCTCATTTTTCAACATTTCTTAATCAACTTATCTGCTTATTTAACTGTTGAACTGCGGCCTCGTGCCTACGACCGAATCACAGCCGTGACGATATCACAGTACAACATCACTCCCTCTCGTGTGATATTGCTTAATTGTGCAGGGATTTGAATAGGCATCATGTAGTAATTGTCAGTAGTGATCAGTAGTGAAATCACCCAATACATTACTCATTACTATTCAAATCACTACACAGCTCAATAGCAATCAAGTAGTGAAACAGTAGTTTTTGTGTAGGTATTTAGTAGTAGTGATGAGTAGTGATTCAGTAGTGTTTTTTCATGAGGGAAAACTCACCAAAATTGGCATGCATGTCAGACCTGGTGAAAAATTTTCGAAAATCAAAAAATTAACCCCTAAAGTGCCAAAATGGGCTCTCTATCGCCACCTAGGCGCACTAAAATGGCCGCTGTGGCCCCTAGGAATGTCCTAGAAAGATCAAACCAAAACTGTCTTGTTCGTCTCATTAAGATCTACAAATCACGCACTCTGACCTAAACCCAACAGGAAGTGAGCTATTTCCCTTTCAAAGTAAGATTTTGCCTCAAAAATGCTCTTTTTCAAAATTCCTTAAAAAATCAAACCCTCCTACACCATTTATCGTATGGGCTTCAAACTCGCACACATCACAGATGAACTCGTCCTAATCAAATCTTCTGTATAACTTTTTCATTACTCGAATGGTTTGGATTTTTTGGCGTCTTCCAGATGATGTCTTACAAAACCTCCTGACGATTTTTTGTGCCACCTAGACACACTAAAATGCCCGCTGCGACCGGTAGGAATCCCGTAGAAAAATCAAACCAACACTGGCTCGTCCGTCTCATCAAGACCTACAAATATCGCGCTGCAACCCCTGACCTAAGTGTCAGGCCTAAGTGCGGCATTGCCCTTTCAATGTAAGATGTTTTTCACAAATTCTGTCTCTCAAAAAATATTTGCTCCTACATCGTTTATGCACACATTACAGCTCTACCCCTGGTGAACATTACTTGTGAAGGACTTTGTCATTACTGAAACGGTTTGGATTTGAGAAGCGTTCTAAGGTGCAGGACACAAATCCTCATGATGATCTCTGTAAGTAACGATGACGGCCAACACACTGTAAACTTGTGATTAAGGTCACATTTTTGAGTCCATAGACATACAAGCTTTATATTTTTGTGTTCAGAACAAGTTTATCTATCTGGTGATGCTTTCAGATTGAAGATCAGACCCACGGTTTGGGAAGTGGAAGGACTAGTTCGTGAAACTGTCAACCCATTTTGCTCTCTGTGTGAGCTGCAGCTCTCATTAATTAGCATAACAAAAGCTTCACTCTGACAGTTTGTGTGTCAGAGTGAAGTGTGTGTGTGTGTGTGTGTGTATGTGTGTG
>NC_065526.1:41220999-41222502 GCF_006386435.1 Epinephelus moara
ACACACACACACACACACACACACACACACACACACACACACACACACACACACTCAACTCCCTGTCCCTCCTCTCTCTCTCTATCTCTCTCTCTCCCTCCCCCCTCTCTCCTCTCTCTCCCTTCTCTCCCTCTCTGCATGTCACTAACTCAGCCGTACTGCATGTCAGTAACTCGGCCTCTTCTCCAGAGCCTTTGTGCTCCACTGTCTCGCAGGTTAATTTCTATCACAGTGGTGCCTGGATAGTGTGACGTGTGAGGTTGTGCTGCTGCTGTGGTGTCAAATGCCTCCTGCTGATTCTGTTATCATTAGTCATTAGTCAACTCATCTTGAAGTACCTGTGCTGTAACCTAAGTACATGCAGTCTGTCTGACTGTGTGTGTGTGTGTGTGTGTGTGTGTGTGTGTCATACTTCTACTGTTATTATACATATATGATTATTGTGACATATGTATACTATCCGATATTAATTCAACATATTGTACCACAATAGCCAGAATTAGAATTAGAATATTATTACTTTCATTAATGTTGTTGTAAGCTACTGTCATTACCGTCTGTCCTGCATCTCTCTGTGTCTCCCCTTCTGTCTCATGGGGTCCTGAGGACAGAGGAATGTTGTATGCTGTAAAGCCCTGTGAGGCAAATTGTGATTTGTGATATTGATTGATTGACTGATTGATGTCCTTGTCAGTAGTTTGGTTTTCAGAAGCCATCAAAGTTCTACTCCCAAGTCACGGGTTTATTGCCAAAAATGACCTTGCGTTATATTGACATAGCTTATTTTATCAACATTTTGCCTCTCACAAATAATTCAAAATCTCTACGTGAGCTGGAAGCCGAAAAAGCGTGAAGCCGACGTCCCGACAACGCTGCTCGCAGCTTTAATTATTATTGGGTTTTTTTTTTCTTTGTCCAAAAGGATTGCATCTTTCACCACCTGAACATACCCCAAAACCCATCAAACTTGGAATATAAGTCACACCTGGTGAAAAATTTTATAATCTATTGTCGTCCTGAATTTCCACCACTAGGTGGCGCTATAATCAAGGAAAGTGTGTATTGGCTCATAACTCCCATATACTTTGTGGCACATTCAAAAACCTTATATCCACGCATTCAGTGAATTGTGCTGAATCTCGTGATATAGGCCACGACCGTGGGATGGCGTCAAAGTTAGGGGTCTCGCCACTAAACAGGAAGTAGTTTATAACTCCAGCATACATGGTCCAATCTTGCCCAAACTTCACAGGATTGATGACAGTCCCGCCCTGAACACATCTACATGTCAATAATTAGACATAAATATAGCGCCCCCTACTGGCAACAGGAAATGTCATGTTTTAGACTTTAATGTACATCTCCTACAGAATTGACCAGATCCATCTCAAACTTGGTGAAAAAAGTCATAAGACGTTGATGACGCTTTATTGTGAAAACTGTGAGTTTTCATCGAAGGGCGTGGCCACGGCCTGGCGGCGAACTTTGATGTTTCGCCGTGAT
>NC_065526.1:41223479-41225253 GCF_006386435.1 Epinephelus moara
CCAACTGCTCGGAGCGCCTGTCATGGGCAGCCCACTCTGACATCTCTCCATTTAGTGCATGTATAGGTCCAGTTTGTGCATGTGTGTGTTCGGACCTGTGTGTAATTGACAACAGAGTGTAAAATTGAATTTCCCCTTGGGGATTAATAAAGTATATAAAATTAAAAAAAAAATTAAATACAAAATGTGAAGTATGTCATTCCAGCACTGTATCAAGGATATGCCAAGTTACTCCTGCATGCGTGCATGCGATGTCTAACTTTGACAGAAATGATCCGACGCGCCAGAAGGCGTCCTGCCAGCCCCCCCAAGTTGCGTGAAGGTGCGAGGGCCCGTACATCGCTGCTTGCAGCTTTAATTATTATTATTATTATTATTCCGACATTTCGTGGCCCAATTTCGCCCCTTTCCCAAATTTCAAAATGCTTCTAACTTTCCACATTCGTCCAGCCGGATCCGAAATTCAATATTTTTGGGTGGTTGCACATGGTAACCAGTAGGTGGCGCTATAATCAAGGAAAGTGTGTTTTGAGTCATAACTCCCATATACATTGTGGCACATTCAAAAACCATATATCCACGCGTTCAGTCAATTGTGCTGAATCTCGTAGTATAGGCCACTCCCATTTCCGCCTACCGTTTTTTTCCGCAAATTCGCAAAATGTCGCAAACCTACTTTTTCAAACTCCTCCTAGGCAATTTCACCGATTTGCATGAAACTTTGCACACAGCATCTGTGGACTCTTCTGACAAAAAGTCATTAAAAGAATTTTGATATTCCAAAGAATACTCAAGTTATTAAATAGTAGCTTCCTGCAGATTTGGTACAAAACAGGAAGTGTTGCATATCTCCACATTGGTGTGTCCGAATGACATGAAACTCAGTTTACTACTTCCCCATGAGCCCCTGAGGCTCTGTGCAAAATGTCAGGCGATGACCACCAGGTGGCGCTCTTTCAATTGAAGTATTTTATATCTCAACATCGGTTGGGCGGATTAACACAAAACTTGGTGTAATTATTGTCAATGCCCTCCTGAGGATATCTGACAAAGGACTTACTGATCCGCCACTAGGTGGCGCTCTGGTGGCCACCTAATTTAATATTTGGCACTGTGCCAACACCATAACACTCATGGAAATAAAATTGATACGGGTGGTATAGACTGGCCCCTGTAACTCACACACCAAAAATGACTAGCAGGTGGCGCTATTTTCAATGCAAAAGCGTTTTTGGCTAATAACTCCAACATAATATGTCGCACATTGTTAAACCTTCAATTTACGTGTTCTCTGATTTCAGCTGAATTGTGTGGTGTAAGCCACGCCTACTTTCGCGGTAACTTTCCATTCGCTAAATCACGAAAAATGAAAAACGTACTTTTTTGAACTCCTAGGCGATTTGATCGATTTGCACCAAACTTTGCATGTAGCATCTGTCAACCCTCCTGACAAAAAGTTATTAAAAGAATTTTGATCGTCCAAAAAACGGCCAAAATATAAAACAACAAATTCCTGCACATTGTTTTCAAAACAGACAGTCTTTCATATCTTGACCAAATACAGTCGGATTACCACAACACTTTTGTTAATTGTGTTCCATGGCCGGATGAGGGTTTGTGCAAAATTCGGTGCAAATCGGCCAATAGGTGGTGCTCTGATGGCAGTTTAATTAGTGTGAATGGAAGTAAATTGGAAAATCTTCAAATCCTCTTCAAAACTCATCGACTTTCAACCTCTTCTTGTCCCTCATACTTTGAGCTAGAGACACCATGT
>NC_065526.1:41232648-41259855 GCF_006386435.1 Epinephelus moara
AAGTGACAAGGTCACAAGCTCAAATTTATCAAACACAGCCTGGCAAGGGACAGAAACAGAGGGGTCAGAGGCAGGCGCTGAAATGAGAGCCCTTGTGTTAACAACCTTGTCTATGAAAAAGTGCAGGAAGTTATTGCATAGCTCAGGGATGCTTCCAAGCAGACAGACTGTGGGGCATTTAAAACAGAGTCAATAGTTTTGAATAACACACGAGGGTTATGGCTATTTGACACAATGAGGTTATATTGATGTATAGCATATTAAAATACTCAAAAAAATGGCCCTACAACAGGTAAAATTGTAAAGATATGCTCTGGCGGACTTGTTCTATCGTAGGTCATAAAGGGTTAAAAGCTTTTCTCTCTGTCAAGGGGTGTGGCTACTATGACGTTGCCCTCGACACCAAATATGTTTGGCTTTTTGATGGCTTCAGCGACATCATATTCAGATGAAATTGATACACAGGTCAAAAATGGCGAGCTCATACATCTGATAGTCACCCATGGGGGGTGACAAAATGCCTCTATAGCACCCCCTTGAAATTTTCAACATACCCTTCCCATAGGGGGTATTTTGGAGTAGGAAGATGAAACATCACACCACATCAGGGTTAACTTACTCTGAGTTTTCACATAACCGTTTCAGTGATGCGCGCTGCTGCCCCCCCGCGTAGACGCGGGAGAGCGAGGGCCCAGTCACAGCTGCTTGCAGCTTTAATTATTATTATTATTTCGACATTTCGTGTCCCAATTTCGCCCCTTTCCCAAATTTCAAAATGCTTCTAACTTTCCACATTCATCTGGACGGATCTGAAATTCGATATTTTTGGGCGGTTGCACATGGTCAACGCGAAATGCGAAAAATCCCAACAGGAAGTCGGCCATTTTGTTTTGAATTTTTTCATTACGGCGATTTCCACAACGTAAATTTGAACGAACTCCTCCTAGGGATTTCGTCTGATCGACTTCAAAGTTGGTACAGATCATCCTGAGAACATGCTGATCAAAAGTTATTAAAAGCTTTTCTCTAAGTCAAGGGGCGTGGCCGCTAGGGCGTGACAAATTTTGGCGACTTTTCGTTTTCTTACCATCGAATTTCGAACGGCTCTCACGCCCACATACTTGATCTCAGCAGCTTCAAACCTGCTGGACATGATGATGGTTCCAACCCGAACGCCCCGATATGTTAATATCCCACCTTACTCATAGCGCCCCCCGGTGGTAACAGGAAGTGACCAGTCTTTACTTTAACATGTACTAATGCCACAAACTTGACCGCATCAACTTCATTCCACTTCTAATGCATGCAGAACAAGTTGGTGAAGCTACCTTATGAAGGCGGTGAAGCTAAGTCTAATGGTGTCCGTATGGCAGCGTGGCGACTATCGATCCCTCGCCACTAAATACGTTTGGCTTTTGATGGCTTCAACGACCTCATCTCCCCATGAAAATTGATACACATGTCAAGAATGGCGAGCTCTTGCATCTGATAGGGGCGTCGCCCATGGGGGGGACAAAATGCCTCTATAGCGCCTCCTTGAAATTTTCAAAAACCCCTCCCCATAGGGGTTTTTTTTTGAAGTAGGAAGATGAAAATTTGTACATATGTGCATGTTGCCCAGCCACACAAAAAAGTCTCTGCAATCAATGGTCTACTCCAAACAGGAAGTCGCCCATTTTGATTTTAAACTTTTTATTTTGGCAGCGATTTTGCGATTTCCACAATTTATCCTACTTAATCCTACAGATTATGTCCAATCAACTTCAGATCTGGTACATATCATCCTGAGACAATGCTGATCAAAAGCTATTAAAAGCTTTTCTCTATGTCAAGGGGCGTGGCCGCTATGGCGCCGCCATATTTGATGCATCGCCATGCATATTCAAGCAACTCTCTCTCCCACATACTTCATCCTAACTGCTTCAAAATGTATGTACATGACAAGAGGCCTGCCCTGCACGCTTCCTATTTTCATACTCACTCTAACTCATAGCGCCTCCTTGTGGAAACAGTAAATGCCATATTTTTATATTGATAAACACCAATACCATGGTAACTGACCCAGAGTTTTAAGTTAGCTCTCAGTCTGGAACGGACAACCCAGAGTTTCCCTCATCTCAGGGTTAACTTACTCTGAGTTTTCACATAAACGCTTCAGTTATGTGTGCTGTTGGCCCCCCGCAGTGGGGCGGGAGAGCGAGGACCCGATCACAGCTGCTTGCAGCTTTAATTTAGGAATGACTTTGCTTGGATCCCTCTCTGGCACTCTGCTCGCAATATTATTTCTTTGAGGCCTCTGCCTTCTGTGTGTTTACTGTGTGCTGCCCAGAGCTTGAGTCACTCACATTACACCGCTCATTTTTAAGACCCCAGTGAGGACTTGTTTACAATGTAGAATGTGTACCTAGAGAACAAAGGGTTACAATACACGTTGGATGGGAAATAAATCAGCTTATACAGCCTCTTACCTATCAATCAAAGAAAGCTGTAATTGGCTCTGACCAAAATCATTCAGCTGAGGACATTTCTAAAGCTGTGTGCTCATCACACAGTTGTAATGAGCAAAAAAAAAAAAAAAAGAGCTGCGCACTTAACATCAGTCCAAAATCTTCTTAATTCTGGTGCGGTAGTCAGAGATGAAAGTCAAAAAACAGAAAATGACATCCCACAGTTCACTGACCAGGGGACAGTATTTACAAGCAGAGTTGAAGCTACTCTGACGGACCCTTAAAACAGTCTCTGGACCCTGAATTCCTCCACAGATAATGGGCCATTATATTCATAACATTCTGAACAGATATGACATGGCCTTTACCCTGAACTATCACTAGGCTAACACAAGGCCACACAATGTTTCACACTTACATTCCTGATCAGTATGTCTGTGGACTGTGGGAGGAAGTTGCAGGTCCTGGAAAAAACCAGCACTGACACAGGGACAACATGCAAACTCCACGCAGAAGGGCCCAACAGTCCAAACACAGAGGCCTTTGCTGTGAGGCAACAGTGCTGACCATATCCAATCCAATGCTGACAAAAACAGTGACATGCTTGTCGTGACTGCAGCTGTGCAAGTTGATGTACAGATAAAGCTGAATCCACAGATTGCTGACGTCAGCGGTAAGCATACATAACTTACTACTGACAGGTTAGGACAAAACTAAATCAGACACCTGTTCCAAATAGAATTTGGCTAACATGGATACCATTACACACTGAATAAAGAAGGTGACAATAAAATGGCAGTCTGACCATTATATTACCAATTTTCACCAGAGCTGTCAATTTTTTCTACAAAAAAAAAAACTAATTTGAAAGCTGCTGTAACATAAGTGACATGCATGATATGATTAGGAGAAAAGACACACCTGCCAATCCATTGACTCCTATGAGTCCAGCAGAACTAGCAATGCTGACAAGATGGCCGTAATTGTTGGCAATCATGGCAGGAAGGAAGGCCTTGTAGGTCTGGGAGGAGAGACAAAACACAGAGAGCATGAAACCTAAACACAGATTTCATCATACAGTGAGAAGACAATTGACATCTACTATCAGAGTACACTGATTGAGTACACTGTTCACTGATCATAGTCATTATCTTGATTTTTTTTTTAACCAAAAAAAGGAAAATAAGAATTAAGGTCAAATTTAAGAAGAAAAAAAAATCAATGTTTCTCAAGCTTTTCTGCATCTCACAGTCTTCATGAACAGATCAGCTTTGCTTAGTTGCCATTAGGGATGTAACAGTACACAGAAGTCATGCTTTGGTTCCTACCCCAGTTAATAAATCATGGTTTGATGCAACAAACAAATGCATGAGGATACATTTCTTTTCATTCATTTACAAAAGACAGCAAAACAATTGCCAAAGACAGACACAGTCCTGCTAGATGAGTTAACATTTTGGTAAACAATTTTCATAATAAATAAAAGGAACTTTTCAAACACTTGTGTATTACACTGTACAAACACTCTTCTCAAAGTGAAATTTTAATAATATACCAAAATATACAGAGTGGTAGAAAACTAAACTTGGGCTCCATGTAGGTTTTTTTTTTTTTTGTCCCTGTAATTGGCACATCTCGGTTAAACGTGGCTGGCGTGTTGGATGAGTTTCAATTCACATCCCCAACAACAGCTAAGCAGCACTAACACACTGTCTTCATCACGACTCAACTTACAACTTGCTGTTGTAATTGGGCCTACAGGTTCCCACTTTACCATTTCATTTGAGCTCACCCATAGTTAGCTGACTTGCATGCCAATCTGCTTGTTGTGCTAACCTTATTTTATGTTGCTATGGCTAAAAGTTTCCAGGTGGAACTCACGCTTGTGAAATTTGATTTATTAACTGCATCAATCTCCATAATGTATATTCTGCATGCATCAAACCGTGAACCCCTGTACCATGACAGCACGGCACAAATACACAAACTGTTACAGTCCTGGTTGTCATCATGTGACCCAGCTATAGAACTCTGGTCATGTGATATGAAGACTGAGAGTTTAAAGTGCTGGAAAAAAACCTAGTGAGTGGACCAAACTACCATTTTAGAGGTCAAGAATAAATATTCATCTTTATTTTATATTTCTCAAATGTGCTGATTAATCAAACTATTAAAAATAACTAAAAACATATATTATAACATACAGTATAAACTGTCTACAATCATTTTGGTGGAGCACTACAGCCTCCATATACAACATTTTCACAAAGAAATGAAGAGAAATGCTAAATGACTAAAGAAAATAGCTATCTCCAATATTGACTGGTCTGCCGCTAAACCTTTATGTTCAATCAACAAAGAAAAAAAAGTCTCAGTGAGAATTCATTAGGATCCAAAGCTAAGCTGGTGAGGAATATTTTAGTAATTGTCTGCTGTGTCTGACTGACCCAGAAGTGAGCCATAGTGTTGACCTCCATTGTCTTCTCAATCAGGGAATCAGGAGCATCCATGAACTTCTTTCCTGTCACAATTCCAGCATTGTTGACCAGAATACTGACGTCACCCACCTCTCGCTTCACCTGCACATAGCAAAGGAAAATGTCTGTCATAAATGATGACATTTTATATATTCCCAAGGGCAGACACATCTCCCAAATATGCACATTTCTGCCTGAAATGTTACCAAGTGTTGAAAAATGACTCGTATGACTTGAGGTCAATTCACAGCCTTTTGCCCTCACAGCCTTTCGCAGGTTTTTTATTGAAGACACAGTAAGTAAGTAAGTAAGTAAGTAAGTAAGTAAGGAAATTTTATTTATATAGCACTTCTCACATAGAGGACTCACAAAGTGCTTCACAAGATAAAATACAAAAAATACAATAACAGAAACAATGCAAAACACACAAAAACAAATAAAAAGTAATGTGCAGCAAAATACACAGATGATACAATGGACAATTAATGGAACGCATGCCTAAACAGATGTGTTTTTAACTGCTTTTTAAAAATGTCCATGGAAGAGGCCGCTCTCAGCTCATGAGGTAGTGCATTCCACCATTTCAGTGCAACAGCCTTAAAGGCTCTATCACCTTTCGTCTTTAATCTTGTGTGAGGGACAGTNTCTCAGCTCATGAGGTAGTGCATTCCACCATTTCAGTGCAACAGCCTTAAAGGCTCTATCACCTTTCGTCTTTAATCTTGTGTGAGGGACAGTAAGTAGGTGGCCTTCAGCGGACCGCAGTGACCTGACAGGACAGTGAAAGGACACCAGATCCGTCAAGTATGCAGGTGCTTGACCATGGAGGGCTCTGTAAGTGATGGTTAGAATCTTGTGCTGGATCCTGAAATTAACAGGGAGCCAGTGCAGGGATGCCAGGACTGGAGTGATGTGAGTGAACTTATGAGATCTGGACAGAAGCCTGGCGGCAGCGTTCTGGACTAGTTGGAGGCGGTCTAATGAAGTTTTATTGAGACAGGTGAAAAGAGAATTACAGTAATCCAGACGTGAGGAAATAAAAGCATGGATGATCATTTCTAGCTCGGAATAAGTTAACATGGATCTGAGTTTGGAAATGTTTTTGAGGTGGAAAAAGCAGGAGCGAGTGACAGTTTTGATGTGGTCATCGAAGAGCATGGCCTGATCAAATGTGACCCCAAGGTTTCTCAACTTGGGGCGCACATTTGCACTGAGGGACCCTAAGCAGCTGGCCACTTTAGATGCTGAGGCATCAGGTGCAATAATTA
Source organism: Epinephelus moara (assembly GCF_006386435.1). Taxonomy (NCBI): domain Eukaryota; kingdom Metazoa; phylum Chordata; class Actinopteri; order Perciformes; family Serranidae; genus Epinephelus; species Epinephelus moara. Next base: position 41,238,841 of record NC_065526.1, read on the forward strand.
AAATCTCAGTTTTAGCTGCGTTCAACTGAAGGGAGTTAGAAGACATCCAGTCCTTAATTACATTCATACAATCGTACAGTGAGTCAATTCCATCGGTCCTATCAGGGTTAAAAGAAAAATATAACTGGAGGTCATCTGCATACATATGGTATGAGATACCTTCAAAATTGCTGATGACATCTCTGAGAGGGAGCATGTATAGCGTAAAGAGGATAGGCCCAAGCACTGAACCTTGGGGCACCCCGCAAGAAAGGGGGGCAAACTCTGATTTATGAGGGCCAACAGCCACAGAAAAGGATCGATCAGACAGATAGGATTTAAACCAATGAAGAGCGGTCCCTGAGATTCCTACCCTGTCCCTCAGCCTGTCTAAAAGGATGTGGTGATCAACAGTGTCAAAGGCTGCACTGAGATCAAGCAGAACCAGGATAGTGGATTTACCGGCATCGGAGGCCATCATGATGTCATTGGAGACCCTGAGAAGAGCAGTTTCTGTGGAATGTAACTGACGATAACCGGACTGAAATTTATCTAAGATATTGTAACTGTTCAACGCTGTCACTAACTGGTTTGCAACTGCTTTTTCTAGAATCTTAGATACAAAGGGCAGCTTGGAAATGGGCCGGTAGTTACTAAGAACATCGGGGTCCAGATTGGGCTTTTTGAGAAGCGGCTGAACAACCGCTTGCTTGAAATGGGACGGGACACGACCAGAAACCAGTGAGCTATTGATTATGGAGAGCAGAGATGGACCAATAGTGCTGAAAACATTTTTCAGCAAAGTTGTGGGCAGGATATCCAGCGGACTAGAAGAGATCTTCATAGTGCACACAAGATCTGCTAAGTCTTGTAAGGAGACAGGTGAGAAATTGTCAATAATTGACTGTTGTTTGGGAGGATCAGGAAGGGAGGAGGAGGAGGGTGTTATACTGGCCTTGACACTGGCAACCTTATTCACAAAATACATTAAAAAATTGCTACAGTCCTCATCAGAGGACACAGGTAGAGCAGGCGGTTGCGCACCAGTAATGCTACTTATAGTGTCAAAAATGACCCTGGGATTTCTCTTGTTGGAGATGATGAGATTTTTAAAATAAGAGGCTCTGGCTACCCTAACAACAGAATTGAATTCAGCTAACAGTTCTTTAAAATAAAGACGATGTACATGAAGCTTGCTTGATTTCCACAAGCGCTCAGCTCTCCGACATTTACGACGAAGGCAGCGGATGTCGTCGTTCAGCCAGGGAGTGGGATTAGCTGCGGGGATAGTTCGAGGCTTTAAAGGAGCAATCTTATCAAGAATAGCAGAGCAGTGTGAGTTAAAAGTTAAAACTTGGGAGTCAACGTCAACATTAATACTAACAGGCTGCGCCACACTGTTAAAAGCGAATGAGAATTTCTCAGCAGAGAGGTTATTTAACATACGGGTGAGTTTTGTACGCTTGCTGGTTGAACAATCAGAAATAATAGACAAATTAAACAGGATGCAGTTGTGATCAGTGACGGGCAGCTCCTCAGAGACGATACAATCAATGTCCAAACCAAGTGTAAAAACAAGGTCCAGCGTGTTTCCCTTAATGTGTGTCGGGCCATTGACATGTTGCACAAAATGAAAAGATTCGGTGAGATTTATAAAATTATTAGCAAAGGAGTTTGTGGTGTCATTTACAGGCACATTAAAATCCCCAAGCATTAAAATTCTTTGAAATTTAGTGATGGAAGCCAAAAAGTCACTGAATTCAGCCAGAAAGGCGCCATTAATACCAGGAGGGCGATAAATTAAAATACAATAAAACGGGTTAGAGCGGCCAACTTTAGAAATAAGCAGTTCAAATGAGGTAAAAGTTCCACAATTCACTCTCCTCGAGGAGAAACTGTCTTTGTACAACAAAGCAAGGCCACCACCGCGGCCAGTGGTCCTTGGGGCACATATGAATGCGCAATCAGGCGGGCATAGCTCCTTCATGGACACATAATCTTCATCCCTTTGCCAGGTCTCGGTGAAAAACATGAAATCTAAATCTCTAGCGATGAAAAAATCATTCAGCGTGAATGATTTGTTATTGATCGAGCGAGCATTCAACAATGCCAGCTTAAGAGACTTGGGACCAGCTTTGCAGACAGATTGTGATTGTGACAGTGGTTGCAGATACCGGAAATTGTGGGTTGTGTGGTTTTGACGTTTGTGATGTCTGTTGTTCATTACTACGGGTATGAAGGTGGGAGATTGTGGGACAGTAGAGACTAGCCCAGTAGTTGGGGCAATAGGAAAGCAGGAGGGATTGTCTGTAGAGGTTAGTGGCAGCTGGAGCCTGTAGGGGGAGCTACGGGAGGCAATGTCTATAGAATGCTCCGTAGAAGAAGAGGCAGGCACTGAGAAGGGGGTGTGGCACGTAAACAGTCACGCATGTGTGAGTGGCGTTGTGTGTACGGTATGCTGTATGTTGGCTGCTAACACGCGGCTTCCTAACTTGCTCGGGTGAAGTCCGTCATGTCGATAAAAGGAGGGGCGGTTCCAAAATAAGTTAAAATTGTCTATGAAATAAAACCCGTGGATATTGCAGGCGGTTCGGAGCCAAGACTGGAGTTGAAGGAGCCGACTGAACCGCTCTGCGCCGAGGCCGAGTGTGGGAAGAGGGCCGCTGATGAAGATTGACATCCCGCAGTCTTTTAAGGCAGAAAACAGACTGTTAAAATCGCTCTTTAGCAGCTCAGACTGACCCCGGACCACGTCGTTGGTTCCGATGTGCAAGATCAGACGTTTAATGGAGTGTGGAAATGATTGCAGTAGGTCCGGGAGTTTATCTCTGATTTTTGTGACAGTGGCTCCTGGAAAACAGTGGGTGGTGGAATTAAAAAAGCGAATGTTCCTGGTTATGGAGTCACCCACTATGGCGGTGGTTGGGGGGAACAGTGGCCGAGGACGAGGGGGCGAGCGCCGCTGCTCTGTGGGGACTGTTTGCGGAGTGTGCGGAGAGGTCACAACCTCAGCGGTGGCTGGGGGCTCACACGACCCTTCACGGCATGGAAGACCGCCGGAGCGTCTCGCCCTGAGAGCAGCCTCCTTCACGATCCTGCGCCTGGAGGAGGAGGTCGCGGACCTGAACGGGGGTCCCGAAACAGACCCCACAACCCCCCGGGCTGCTGGCAGTGAATCAGTCGAAGGGCAAACAGGAGGGGAATGGACAGTTTGCAGCAGAGGGAATTCCTCAACAGGGAATTCCTCAACACTCAAGATGTTATATCTGTTCTCCAGTTGGAGCTCACAAGGTGGAGCATGTATCGGGCTGGACCTCGCTCGCTTTTTTCCATGTACTGTGGACCATGGCTCTTGGTTGGGAGTGGAGTTGTTAGTTCTGAACCTCGGATTTGGACTGAAGGTGAAAGTAGCTAAAGTTGCACTGCTGCTCGCCCATTTAGGCTTGGCCCCCAGCAGCAGCCACGGGTCCTCCGCCGGAGGATGTGGGGCTGCAGCTGAGGAGGCCGGCCTGGATGTCGCTGTGGCGGCTGGATCATCAGCTCGGAGCTGAGGAGCCGAGGCTGACCGCTCAGCTGGGGCCAAGCCAGTGGGGTTGGGATCTGCTGTATCCATGGAGCCGGGACCAAATTCTGGGATGGTTGAGTCCAGATCCGCAGGATTGCCAGGGGGACCAGGACCTGGAGCGACAACGGAGTCAAGCCGCGCCTCTTCATCCCTAATCCAGTAGAGGTTTGAAATGCGCTGCTCCAGCTCCGCGATCTTCTGGGTTTTGTGGATACAGCTGTCACAGTGGTGTGGAGAGGTGAGTGGAGCCATGGGGGACAGATGGGGTAGCCAAGGAAGCAGAAAACAAACTCCGGCAGCAACGGTGTAATGCGTAATGACGTGATTATATTCTCCAGAAAGCTACCTTCTCAAGTTTTTTTTTTTTTTTTTAGCAGTTGGTATGAGCCACAGTAAAAACTTAAAAACTTACAAACTTACGCGCGGGGACTCCAAAAGTGTGTTGACTCAGATCAGGGTGGGTTGGGGTCCGGTAGAAAGCGGGACTTACCGGCGCGTAGAGGTGAATGAGTGTCCGGGAGAAACCAGTGAGTTTCGCCAGGTAGCTGCAGTCACTCCGGTGTCCAGAAAATGGCACAGAAGGTGTAAAAAGGCTTCTGGGGTGGCCAAAGTGTTCACGGGGACTTTCACTCTCAGGCAGGCAGTATCATTGTAGTTAATCCAGTTGTAGAGCAGAGAAAAACTAGATTGTTGCTAAAAGTTAGCGAAACGCTAATGAAGTTTGGGGTGCGGCTGTGTCACCAGTCACCCATGTCCAAAAAGCTCAAAATCCACCGATCAAAAACACGAGATCGGCCATCCGGCCAAACGAACAGACTTTAAACAAATAAAATCTTAAAAGTAGTTCATTATACGTGGCATAAAACTGGTTTAAAGTTATAAATTAAGAGCCAAGGTGACGGAGGACGCCGACTCAAGCAGGAAGCGGAAGGCGGCAAAACTCTGTGTGATGACGTAAGCAATGATGACGTAAGCAGTCTCTTGGCGCAGGCTGTAGCTTACAACTTCACATACGGCAACAATAAGACAGCCCCGTAGAGCACTTCACCGAACATGCTTATACTCCCCCTCAGATAAACATCATACATAACTTTCTGTGTGTGTACAGATGCAGCCACTTCAAATTTCCCACGCCTTCCGGATGCCTGCCAATGTCCAGCAACTTCCAGCCAAATACCATTCCCCACCCCACCTCTCTCGGGGTGTGCCTAGATTCCACAGTAACACGCCCATTTATTCAATTACAAGATGTCACCATGAGATGGCGCTTCCCTCACAGAAACACAAAAACTAACAAAGGTTTAGAGGTACTTGTACTTTACCTAGTAATATTTCCATTCTATGCTACATTATTAATGTACTCCACTGTCTCAGATGTAAATATTACGCTTATATTGCACTACTTTTGTCTTAACTCTTTACCCCATAAAACGCCTAATAGAACCACCGTTATAGAACATTCTAAGGCTACCCACGGAATTATTTGAATAAAAAAATTAAATCTCGTCAGATGATTATAAATAAATGTCACACTCCACCAACCTACATGAAACATAGACATGTCATATATCTTTAGAAACTTGAGGCTCTAAACTATCTATTTATGAGGATTTCAATACGTTTATTCATTTGTCATCACCATTTGAAAACTGGTGCTGGAGCGTTTAGTTTTTTTTTAAAATAAATTATACTTTGTATCAAATATATACATGTTCTGAACTTTTTATCCACAACAAATATTCAAATATATTTGCCAAATTATTGAGATAAGTAACATATCACCAAGTTTGGCATAGAGCAGTTTAAAACCCATTTTACTTTTGACTGTATTTGAATATATTTTTTTTCATTAAAAAAAAAAAAAAAAATCCAAACAAAAAGTTGTTGGGGAGTTTTTCCTTATCCGCTGTGAGGGTCCTAAGGACAGAGGGATGTCGTATGCTGTAAATCCCTGTGAGGTAAATTGTGATTTGTGATATTGGGCTTTATAAATAAAATTTATTAATTGATTGATTGATTGTTTATTTGGAAAAACGTCATTTAAACTCTGTTTTTAGCCTCATTATAGCTTGTAGCTCTAACTGCCTCCGTGTACACTGTGCTGACGTGTGTGCGCTTGCGCGAGACCGTGAGACATGGGCACCGCCTTCATGTGTGTTCACGTGCTTTCGCTGGTCTCGCGCGCAAGCCAGCACACGTGAGCACGTTCCACAGAGAGGCAGTTAGAGCTACAGGCTACAATGAGGCTAAAAACAGAGTTCAAATGATGTTTTTTATGTCGGGGCTTCAGGACACTTGGATCACTACGGAGAAGCAGTATGGAGATATGTTGTGGTTTCAATTATGTGTTCTTGGACGTTTTAATCTGGGTCGCCGTCAGCCATTAGGTGTGCGGTTGTGCTGCTACTCACTTAACCCTCGGATCTCCGTAAGTGTTGTGAGGACTCTAAAACTTCACCAGAGCCTCCCTCGGCATATGGGTGAGTAGATAATGGCTGAATTTTCATTTTTGGGTGCACAATCCCTTTCAGGATTTAAGGGGGGGCCTCATATGTCATCATTATGGGGAAAAGAGTTAAAGATTTAGTTTGGCCTATTAGTTACAGTACTTTTGTACAATAATATAAATTTGTTGCTAGGTTATATTATTACAGGTTACAATAAGCCACCCAGCAGTATTTAAGTTATTAAAATGACCACCTTTATCTGTTGCAGCATCAATGTTATAAACACATTAGTTATTAAGAAAAACCTAAAATTTTGTTACAATTGGCCCAGGTCTTCCGTATCTGAAAATACTGAGTTAGTCTCTCAGAATAATGAGAAACGTTCTGAAAATAACTTGGTGCCTGAAAATAATTACTTAAATCATTTAGAAAAAGTTGCTCATTAAGAGACTTAGATTTTAAAATAACATTAACATTAATTAAGAGACAAAATCATTTTTTTTTAGTTTATAATGTGAAGAATTGTAAAATGTCCCTGTTACGAGGTAGTTTAGACATCGACAGTGACGATGTGTTGGTGACTGTTTGCATCAAAAGTTCGTATAGCCCACTTAATGTGATGATCTGAGTGACTGGGAAACCTATTCAGATGGAAATACTCACCAATTCAGAAGGAATGAAAAGGTTCATGGTAATGCTAATTATGTGTTTGAGCTCTCTCATCTTCCAAAATAAACAGGACCACATTATGTCACGTTAGTGAAAGTACTTCACTCCTTTTCAGTTAAACTCTGCAGGCTACGTGCAGCTTCACTGTCGTTGCGGCTACATGTAAGGATGAAATGCCAATTTCAGCCTGTGATCTCTCACTAACTGACTGACAGCCTCATCTAAGTGACATTTTACAATACTTCATATTTAAAACTAACGAAATTCATTAGTTTAGTGACATTTTACAATTCTTCCACTGTTGTGTCTCCCAACGTCAAAATGATAATTAAAAAAGAAAATATCTTTGTAATCATTTCCAAGGCATGGCTGGGCGGTATGACAACATTTTCATATCACATTTTTAAAAAATATCATATCGGTTTCACGGTATTTGACGGTATTTTGCTCATGTTCGGCCCACTTGACATGCTGCTGTGTTATGCTATGGCCTATTCAAGTGCCGGAATTTGTTATTAACGTGACAACGCCTGAACGCAACACAGGCTCCGCTCCATTAGTGCCGTGCTCAGACTCAGGACGGGTCAGCTTCGGTCAGGAAAGCTGTGCTCACCTGTGTGTGTGTGTGTGTGTGTGTGTGTGTGTGTGTGTGTGTGTGTGTGTGTGTGTGTGTGTGTGTGTGTGTGTGTGTGTGTGCTCGCGCATCGGGGCGAAACTCCGCCGTGCACGATACAGAGAGCAGAGGAGAATTGTAAACAGCGGAGCGCCGCTGCTGGCTGCATATAGGGGGAACACTGCTCTTTTTGGTATGAGTTCTTCTGGGTCGTCTTGTGCAGTTGCATCGCTTTCAGGACTCTCCGGCAGCTATTCTCGCCTCTAAACTTTTCTCTATTCTCTCATTCTCGCCGGCTCTAGCGTGCCTGTGGTGTGCAGCTGTGAAATGGGTACCCACTGAAACACTTTCCTGCCACGCACGTTCCAGACGTTGTTTGGGCTATTCACCAGTATTGCGGAAAATGAAAAATTCATATCATAACAACAATAAATACCGGTTTTCGGTACAAACCGGTATACCGCCCAGCCCTAATTTCCAATATTCACAAGCTGTTTTTATCTTACGAAAGATTCTGCTTCAGTCCATATTTGTTGGCGTGTAGTCTTTGAAAAACAACATTTTTGCTGAGGTTAAAAAAATCCTCGTCTTTCGCACATTCTGTAAACAGAGTGGGGTGGTCTATATGACATTATCATCATTACCACTGCAGATAAACTCAGCCACCAAGACTAATGATTCAAACGCAGTTTTGTTCTTGCAGTACTATCACTCGGTTCCCAGCCATATATATTAATTTTCATGCAATTCTTTTGAATAACAAAACGCTGAAGCATAATATTTATGACCTATGACATGGTAGCCTGATAATCATTAAATATGCTCTGTGTGGGAAGCTCTCTCAGTAATAAGAGGCGCAGTAAACCTCTTCAGCTTCCACACTGCTCCTCCTGGTGGATAGACAGACCATTGCAACTGGTTTCTACAAATTGAATTTAGGGGCCTTACCAGTCAGCCCCATATTCTCTACGTCATCCCGGGGAATCTCATTAGAGCTACGAGCCCGGCCAGGTGACGACAGGGACCTGTCACGGAACGGTCAGGGCTCCACCACGGGCCAAAAAGAAATTTGAAGTGGCTGCATCTCTATGTGTGTGTGTGATTTTCTGCCGTTTCCAGAACGCTTAGCTTCATCTTACTTGGCGTTTTACCACACTTTGTTCTGCCAACGACATCTTTTTCCCCATCACAATGTTTCTCCATCAGATTGTTTGCCAGGTCACTCTGTTCTAAGACATCTCCCCAGAGTGAGACCATTCAGGGTTGCTCAATTTTAGTAAACATGTTTTGTTTCTAACTTGACCTTTAGGGTCAAGTATTTATAGGCCTTTTCGCCACCACACCAGCAGAAGACTGTTGAACCCATGGACTTGGGTTGTTGGCACCGTACATGAAATGTCTTAACACCAGCTATGAACACCTATACTAAGCAGGCACTAGCCCCTTTTATACTGCCAGATTTTCCGCAAATGTTGGGCCGTTTTGCCAGCAAGCTGCGAGCGTTTGGACACACAGAGCCAGATTGGCGAGTTTATCAAAGGTGCCCAATTTTCCGCCGCATAGGGTAGTCATATTGGAGGAACCCTTTTAGTTTAAAAAGACGAAGGCGGCCTTCTGCAATGGGAGGGGCTGCTGAAGACTTGTGGGAGGAGCTGTTGATGACGCCGCATGTGCGACCCACTGGCGGTGGATAAACAGGAAACAGCTGATAGCAGGAATTAGCGAGCAGCTAGTAGCAAGAGGGAAACGCAAACCTGACAGACACTGTAAAGATGAGCAACTGAGGAGACAAGGAATTGCGCGCCCTCCTCGCCCTTGCAAACGAAGAGGCCATTAACTGTCAGATGACAGGAACGGTGAAGAACGGGCTGACTTACGAGAGAATTGCAGGGGAACTGACTAGCCGCGGCTTCCCTCCCACGTCACTGTTTACATCACACGCTGAGCTATACGTTTGGTAACTTGCTCACGCCCCGAATTGCCCCAAAAAAGGCGCATTCTGTATAAACAAAAGTAGGTAGGCAGCATTTTTCTACACTCCCCAATTTTGTTTTTATACTGCCAGTGCTGAAAGAAGACTGATTGGGCTTTCTTGCAAATTTGCACAATTCCTGTTTAAAAAGGGCTTATGATTGATATGCTCATTCTAGTTTGGAATAATGATAACATGTCTGTAGCTCAGTCACTAAGTGCAACCCCCTTTAAAGGTTAAAAGGCAAAAGAATGTGTCTCCATTGGCATCATACCCTGAAAACCCAACACATAGAGAAATTAATGACAAACTGGACCTGCAAGTATGCACCTGTCTATTGACAATTTGCAGCATCTCCAGGAACATGGGTCAAAAGCTCAGAAATCCAGAGAGGCCCAAGTTAAGGGTCACACATACAGTAGCCTGTTATTTGGCCCTGTATCCACAGTGATGCAAAGTCTTCAAATTTAGAACAGAAAGTCCTTTGAAGGCTGAAGATTTTACACGTCTTCATTTCTAATCAGCACTGACGACACCAGCCAAGCATTTCAGTGGAAGCAAGAAAAGCTGAGCTTTAAGAACACTATGATGTAAGCCTGGTTTGCATCTCATATTGGTGCGGATGTTTCCAGCTGCCTCTCTGTCAGCACTACCAAATTTGTGCAACATCTAGGCTCTTATGTCTATTTTGCAAGTGTTGGTGGTGTTTTTTGTGATTGGCTTTGTGTGGTGGTGGCGTATGGCTGTGTGTTTCCTCATCAGTATGAGAAAAAACTCACCAGTCTGTCAAAAACTGTCAAACTCTCCTCCTGCTGACATCTGAGAGCTACCTGCTAGCTGCCAGGTTGAGGTTTTCAAATTTAAGTATCAGTAAACATTAAGGAAAAGATTGAGAAGATGGGCACCAGCTGAACTAGCATCCTGCTAGCTATTGTACTCCATCAGTGCTCCATATCTGATGGAGCACCGTGCTTCATATCTGATGGAGAACCGTGCTCCATCAGTTTCCAACAAAATATCAGGAACTGTATTATCCTTTGATTGACTGAAACTTGGCAAAATCCTGGAAAGCGCCATTCAACCAGGTCACTCTTTTTCTACATCTGACAGAGCAGAGGACTCCGGTAAGAGAAGGAGAGGAGAGGAGGCATGTGCTTTACGGTGAATAAGCACTGGTGTGATGGTGGGAATGTGAGGTGCTTTCACTGCTATACACTGTTTGGAGGTGGCTGCAGTGTGTTTTCAGGAAAAGCAAACACGCGGATCATCTTGTTGAGGTCAGAAACCATGGATTACCAGAACCATCTGGAAACATGGACGATTATAAAGCAGCAGCCAACAATCAAAGAAAAATATAATAAACACTAAAAAAGACTAAATAAATAAATGTTTTATAGATGTTTGGTTTATTGATGGATTGATGGATGGATGGATGGATGGATGGATTGATTCACAAAATTAATGTTGAGTAAGGTTGGGTCGGTTCTCAGTAATACCAATTCGGTTCGGTACTCCGTCTTGGACCAGGTTTTTTGTTTGTTTTTTTTGAGAGCGACCAGACCACATACGTCATTTTACAGCCTGTGTCTGCCTCTTCGCCAAGCGCACAGCGAGCAGGAGAGAGAGGGGGGTGGGGGTGGGAGCGGGGATTGAGGTAGAGGGTGCGTGTGTGCATGCACCGAGCCATTTACTGCAGCCTGGAGTTTGTTTAACAGTGACGGGGAGTCAATAATGGCCGACAATTTAGTCTCGAAGAAATCAAAGAATGCGCCAATATGGCAACACTTTGGCTTTGAGCCAGACAAAGGAGGCAACCCTTGTTTGCACTGATTGAGTAAGCTAAACCTGCAAATTTATTTGTAAGGAATAAAAGAAACAACGTGTTATTGTCACTCTGTTGTCCTATGGTCGTTTTTTATTTTAAATGAGTCAATTACGCCCCCAAGTGGCGAAAATCCAGTATTACCAACTTGATGCGGTTTTTCACAAAAACTAACCGTTTGGGGGGTTTTTTCTCATACCGACCCAACCCTAATGTTGAGTGGCAGCTTACATGACCTGCTACTGTCACTGTTTGTCATTTCAACTGTTTTCAACAATGACGATCAGCTAGAAAGGAGAAGCTTCTACCTGAAAAACTTGTACACAAGACAAAGAGAGGAAAGGTAGGGTTTGTGTGTTCTGCATGTTTGTGTTGTATCCTTTGCACTGTGAATTTTAACTGATGACTCCTGATGGCTCTGTCTCTTACTTCTAGCTTGATCTAAAATTAGCATTCCTCTCGACCCTAGGGCATACAAACAGCTCCTACTAAACACAGGTAGGAGACGAAGAATGTGCTTGACACCGACAGGGTTTTTCACACTGATCTCTTGCAGAATTAATGTTGGCTGGAAGGCAAAGGATTTTGTTAGCCCTTTAACAGTAAACTTGTCAGGCAGAGACACATGATACACTGAAGAATCGGTTTTATGTATTCATTTTGACTTATTCATAGGAATTTAACGATTACTGGTAAAATGATAAACCGCGGTAAAATACCCAACGGTTAGTATTACCGTTTCAAATTTTAATTATAATCAAAACCGTGTTTGATTACCGTACTTTGAAAAACTCACAGTGATACTGCTCACTGCCTGGAAAAGCAGCAACAGTCCCTCAGACACAGGCGCGCATGCTCAGTTTGCAATGTTTGGCCTCTGAAAACATGGCGGAAGGCACCGAAGGCACCCGCACGGACAGTGCTCCGGAGATTTTTTTCCCCCTCTAAAAGGACGAAGTCTGAAGTCTGGACATATTTTGGATTTTATAAGGATGCTGAGGGAAACTAATTAAAGATAGTCACCCTGTCTGCAGAAAATGCAGAAAAAAAGTTTCCACGAAGGGGGGTAACACTTCAAATTTGATGAGCCATCTCCGTGACCACCACCCACAACTATACAGCGAGTGTACCTGTGCCTGGTACACACTACACAACTTTTCTGCCCATTCTGAAAGTCACTATGTCACATTACACGATTGTGGAGTCATAAAATCGTGCCGTGACTTGGCCGAGAGACATGACGCACTACACGATGGTCCACACCAATTATCCCTGGTCGTCTTTCACGACGTGTATGATGTCATCGGGTTATTCTTGTCCTATTTTTATTACTTTTACTATTATTTCAGTCACTGTGTCTGTTCATGTGCCAGCCGAAATGTTGTTTTAGTCACCTAAAAAGTGGCAGCAAATGGCACGAGCTACATTTTAAGTACTGTACGTAAACATACAAGCCACTGAATTCTCCACAAGTTCCTACAAATGTTTCACAATAAAAGCCTATTTAGAAAATGGAGGAATTCTCTCGGCCGAGGTTATAAGGGGCTTCTAATTTGAAAAAGATACAGGAAGTGTTGAGTTTGAAATGATGGTGTGATGCATTAACTTTAGCAAGGCAGCGGGGGCGGATAAAAGTAAATATATAAAAACACAGAGGGAATGATAAATAATGGACCGTCTATAATTTAGTCTGTTTCAAATGAAGCTGGTAGCCTCTGCTGTTGTGGTGAGTAAAAGCCCTGCCACTATTTTTTAATTTTCTTACTTTATGCCCGTCTCCATTATGAAGAAATAACATTGTTTGCTAGCTTGATGTTAATGGCAGTATTCGCCAGGTTCACAAAGTACCTCTGCTGTTTCACACCATCATTTTCCCCTTTTACTCTGTGTGGTAACATCCCTAGAGGAAATATTAAAAAGGCTGGGGTGTTGTTGCCCTACAGTTGTCTATGGCAGCAGCTAACTCTGTGGTTCTATTGGTCATAGTGACGGCAGTGATGGGAGTAATCATGAACGACAAAAAGAAAATCAAACATGCTAGACTTTCTGTTAGACAGAAAGTACATTGTGCTCTTTATTTTATTTGTTTTTCAAATAAAACTTGGTTAAATGATTTCAGTGTGTGTATACTTTTTGAACATTTTGAGCACATTTCAACAATACCACGATAATAATGATAACTGTGATAATTTTGGTCACAATAACCGTGATATGAAATTTTCATACTGTTGCATCTCTACTTATTCATAATTTATTCATTCAGTTTACAGCTAGTGAAGTCAGTGGTGTTAGTTTTCCCTGTTTTTCATTGATGAAACTCAAAGTGAGTTGATGTGAGTTCAATTTGATGGTTGGGATAAATTGTGCTGTTTAATATTCCTGTCTTCTATGACTCAATGACTGTTTTTACAATAGTCCTTGTACTTTGCATAATTCAGATGCTGCCGTTTGAAGCTGCTAACTCACACACCTGTGTTGTGATGGCCCCGAGCCATGTAACTAGGGTTGTCAAAAGTATCGATATCTGAAAAGTATCGATACTCAAACGCTGTATCCGGATACAATACTAATTTACAAAAGTATCGATACTAACAGTTGTTACAAAAATTATGATTACACTGTGTGTGTGTGTGCTACTATTTTACACAAGTCATGATGAATTGTTCCTGTTTTGTACTGCAACACTGCAACATCAGCAGACTCATCAGCTAAGGTTAAAGGAAGTTCAGCACTATATTTGTAAGAGGAAGACAGAGAAACCAAGGGTTGGAGACAGGTCGAAAGCATGTCATCTGGGGTCAGTCTGGCAGGGGGTTTAGAGGAACTGAAACGCCTGAACTCCAACACCCACTTACGCTGTATAAAAACTTGCAGTAGATGCTCCTCAGGGAGCCTTTTCTCTGTAACCTCATCTTGTGTGTTGCACTGTGAAACGCTCCTTCTTGTACAAGAAAATAAATTCTGTTAAACTTTGATATTTCGGCTCCGGTCTCTATTGTTTTAAAGGTCATTACGAAGAAATTCTTTTGACAACAGTGCACACCACCTCAGCGCCTGTCGGGTGCGTGCGACGGGTCCAACGGACAGGTGCTGTGCAGGCTGCGTCTGGCAGGCACAGAGCCCTCGCTGCAACCCGGCTTGTTGTCGTCGCTGTGCACGCATGCACACATTTCTGTTGCTGTAATATGGCCAGCGCAGCTGCAGGAGGATCAGAGCAGCCAGTTTTGGTCAAAAATGATAAAGGAAAAAGCGCTCTTTGGAAATATTTAGTGAAGTGAACACAGCACGCTGCAGACGGCAGGTACAGCCCCTCCCCTCACTAGCAGCTGAGCAGCTGGTGTCGCCAGCATTAAACTAAAATATAACTTCTAACGTTAATGTGGGAGCTAAGCAGAAAACTTAATCAGTCATGCCTGTCTGTAACATTAATAGACAATGTTAGTTTGGTGCCAATTCACCAGAAGCACAGAAAATAAACAGGGCTGTAGATAAATACATTTGTACGGACAGATCTTGTTTCTGGTTGTTATTTATTTTGGGGGGATTTTTTGTAGTTATCATTGATGTTACTGTTTTGATCTTTATTTAAAAAACGACATGCCTCTTAATTTTTTGCTGCTGTATCGAAGATGGTATCGAGTATTGAATATTTTCCTGGTTATCGATATCGAGTTTGAAATTTTAGTATTGTGACAACCCTACATGTAACAACCACAGAGTGTATTTCTTGGCTCTCCGCATCCTGGGCCCTATTTCAGTAAGCAGGGTTAGTGAAAACTCTGAGTATGTTGAGCCTGACATGAGGGAAACTCTGAGTTTTCCGTTTCACAAAGCCAGCTCAGCGAAACCCTGAGTCAGTTACTATGGCAACATACTCAGTGAAGCAAACCTGCTGGCTCGCAGGTTTGCTTCATCTTAGCCTGAGGCTGAGCGTGTTGCAGGTAGGACAGACATGGCGTGTCCTTTAGCGAATGAAGTTGTGGACGTTGGGGCACAGTTTATACAGAGGCTGCTGCGTAAGGGGAAGGTGATTAGAGCCCGTTTGGATGTCTCCCCGGAGAAGTGTCTGTATGAAAGATACTGTCTGACCTCACAGTCTATCATTTCTCTAACAATCTGTTCCACCAAGATATATCAAATATTACACATCGTGGATTTACATTATCATTGGAGCAAATTTTATGCATTGCCCTTTGATTCTTTGGCAGCGGCAGTTTTCTTTATAACATCAGAGACACTGAACACATTAGAGAGACAGTGGCTCTGAAAAGACTTTTGACCGTTTTTGTGGTTTTCCCTGGACATAAATCACAATCGATTATCAAAGTATTTGCAACGGAGCATCAGTGGCTTAGTGGATGGAGCGGACGCCCCGTGATTAGACGCTGATGCAGCGGTCACAGGTTCAAACCCAGCCTGCAGCCTCTTGCTGTGCATCATTCCCTCTCTCCCTCAACATTATGCTGTTTTGCCATTAGAGGCAACAAAAGCCCCGAAAATAATCTTAAAAAAGAGAAAATCCGAAGAACTGCAGGTTTATTCAGTGTTAATCAGAAATTAATCTACGTTACATGATGCAATGATTCATGAATACTTTACATATAGGCCCTATTCAAAGATTCCACGGTGTAATTGGCTCATTTATGGGACTCAACATCCCATAATAGCTCCATCTGAGCATAAAGGACATTACGCGAATCAGAAGTCATTTCACAGCAGTTCAATTAACCTCAGCCTAATACAGACAGAATGATGAAAGTATAGGCCTAAGCAAAACTTTTACCAGTCTGTGTAGCCTACAACATTTTTGTGTTTGATTTTGAGTTGCTGCCCTGTGTGTTTGGGCTCCAGCAGATTACATCTGAATAAGAGGACACAGCAAATTATATTAAAATAGGCCTATATGAACCCTGTGTAATGTTTCTGTATTTTCTGCAGTCTGTTCCCACCACACCTCACGCTGTTTAGCCACAGCTTAGTTTTTTGTTTTTTTTTTATTTCGCAGTCGTTAAATCTCCGACTCAGTTGGGATGAAACAAGTGGCTCTGTGCTTTCGGCCACTGAATATCACGTTATCTGCAATCCACTGATGATGTCTTTCGGTGCTCACCGTGAATGCGCCTCTCTCAGGCTGAACATATTCTGAGTTGATTGAACTAATGCTGATCAGCTGTTCTGGAACCGAAAACTCAGAGTTTCCCAGCTCAGGTTTAGTCAACCCGGAGATTGGGATTAAGCTCAGAGTTTGTTGAGCCTGCTTGCTGAAATAGGGCCCAGCTCTCTATGTTAACCTGGCTCTAGCTGCCCAGTCCCCGCCCACATTTAGTCTCCGTTTACACAACTGTCATCCCTCCCCTGCCTCAGGGGCACACACACACACACACACACACACACACACACACACACATTCATACAAAAGCATTCACTCACCCACAGAGACAAATACTTTTCTGGATCTGAATGGAGCAACCAATCAACCGAGCAATCAATCAATCACTCAAATTATTGTCACATGGAATTATAACAGGTGCAACTCCAGTGAAATGTGATCCCATCAGCTCCTTTAATTTTGCACTGTGATTTAGTCCTTTTTTCATGACTAACTGGTTGACTGCAGCTTTATAATTGGCCACGTTTGAGGATGGTTCTAGTAATTCATGGTTTCTGGTTGTGGAATGATTTTACTGTCTGCACATCCTAACCACAACAAGACGGCCGCATGGTCACTGAAACTGAAGGGTCCATGTCATTGGTCCGACAGCACATTGGTCCGACATCCCATTAGTCCAACTGTCCGCGGTGCTGAATGGCTCCCGGCGGGCGTATTTCTACCTTAATGGTGCGCCGCGACCGGCTCTGGGTCAGCTGGGAAAGGCTTGAGGCAGAGCAGGCTCACGGTTTATGTGTTTGTCACTTTATGTGTTTGAAGAAGCAAAAGCAAAGTTTGATGGAAATGTAGCTAAATTTATTGAACAACTCATCAGGACAGCCTCAGCGTGTGATGCAGTGTAGACGTCTAGTGCTTTTATCATGAAAGGTAAGAACAGAAGAAGTGAAGCTGTAATGCCTTTGACAGTATGGGAGGAAATAAAGAGTTGGCCGTCTTGGTTCAGTATACAGAGCCTCCGTGTCATTGTTTTATTACTTTCATAAATATGAGCACACCTCATAACCGTCAGCTACATATTAGCAGCTAGCAGCAGACCGACGGCAAGTGATAGTTTAGCGGATAAGCTGATGTCCTGTACAATAGACAGTGCTGCAAACCTAGAAGCACTCAAGGAGGTCAGATTTATAGCACCTTTTAGACCTGTGCAAAAACACATACACAGTGTTTGTTTGCATGCGAGTGGATGGGTATAAACTCTGACACAGACAGCAGAGCAGTGAACCCGTAAACGGCAGCAGGGAATGACATGTGAAAATACTTTTTCAATCAGTGGCTTAATCACATTGTCACTGTTACATTAGGGAAAAATAGGGCGCATCCCAGGGACAGTAAAGCATCATCAACATGAGTGAATACGGTATCTGCTGTCGCAGCAAATGTTGCCACGCAACATGTGATAAGATAACAGGAATGTCTGTGGTAATGTCTACATATTGGAGCACATTTAATGGACCTAAAAATATACAGTTATTGTCAACCAGCAGTCACCGGCCACCTCCTTGCGTACCACCAACACTGCTGCCCTTTACACCAAGCAACAGCAACGCACAAAAATTCAGAGATCCTGAGATGAGGGCAAGCGGGCAGGCAGACAGGTGTCAGATCTGTGCAGAGGAGGGCTGTCAAAATTGCTCAAAAATGACGTTCGAATATTCCTTCTAAAAATAACTCAAAAATGACGTTCGAATATTCCTTCTAAAAATAACTCATAGGTTCGAACCATTCAAATTTTTTTTCGCATTATGTCCACAAGAGGGCAAACTAATACAAGGAAACATAATTGTATATGTATTAATACAAGGAAACATAACTACTTGTAGGCATTTTTATTTCAACATGAACGTCTTTGAAAACATTTACATACCTACACATTAAAACACATAAAACAATTATCTATAACATTACGTTATAAACAACCGCGGACCTCTCGCTCGCCCCCCCTCTCTGACCCGTCAGGCCACACCGCCCGCAGAAGTGCTGCGAACAGCTTCGAAGCGCCTTGAAGCGAAGCCAGTTTCCTTTCGGCGCCCATGTTAACCGATTATGTCATCCACACCAGCTGCGCCGCGCAGCTCCGTGGCCGGCTTGCGCCCTGCAGCAATCGTTTCGGTGTCTGGTCTATTTTCTGCGGAAGACGCGAGCAAATGTGTCAAGCCGGGTGACGGAGACAACAGCTGGGAGCAGAACCGCTTGTCAACCAGCGTGGAGAAATGTGCATCTGATGTAAACAGAAGTGCTCCGGCTTGCGCGAGAATTTCGGTGCGCTGCGCATCGCAGAACTTGCAGTGCTTTCAGTGCAGCGGCCCAGGCCAACGCCCACTCGCAAAGAGGACAGCTGTGGTGGTGGGGTTTTTTTCTCCATAATCGAATATCAATTTTCACATTCGAAGGTCCATTTTTTTTTCAAATTCGAATTTAGAATATTCGTTGACAGCCCTAGTGCAGAGCACTGGTAAAAAAAACAATGACTGATCACTGACAGTCTGATGATAACATCCAAACCACAAGTTTCACTCTCAGTAGATTCTGAAGAAGTAGATTTCAGAAGAAAAAATTCAAAAAAGTAAGTCACACTGCACCACTGTTACTATGATTTCAAACAATGGGAAAAATAATAGGGTGAGTTCCTGGATGCTTGATAGTGAATTTACGGCATCCTTTCAGATTTGATTGTGTCAGAGACACAGGATGGCTTGCACAATCACTGAGGATGTAGCTCGCTCTCTAAAATTGAAAGTTAAACCTATTTTTTATGTGGAAAAAAAAAAACGTTATCAGGGTTTTACAAAAAGCTTCAGCAAATTTTCTTAACCTTATGATATGTCAATTACTGTTACATGTATACTCAGTGTGGGACGCCCACCCCCTCAGAACAGCTGTCAGGTGCAGTAAACTGCTTCAGCTTCCATAATCGCTGATTCTTCTGGTGAATAGATAAGTCATTGCAAGTGCTTTCCACACATGGTGCTGAGGAGTGTTACGAGTCAACCCTGCGTTCACAACATTATCGCAGGGAATCTGATTCCGGTGAAGGACCCACCCAGCGGGAATCCATATTTTAGGTGGCTGCATCTGTAGCAGCTTTGGTTTTTTTTTAAGAAAATACACTACCTACAGTAACATGATAAGCCTATAGTGCATGAGAGCTGTGTTCATAAGCTGGTTTGGAAATCTTTCTGCCAACAAAAGCTTTAAAATCACTTATATTATGTATGTATGTACCCGTTTTTTAGGTTTTCAGTGAACCATACCTGGTCAGCCACTCTGTACACCTCATTCTTGTCACTGCAGTCACACAGATAGTAGTGGACTCTGCTGGCTCCGCTTTGTTTAGCCAATCTAGCTGTTTCTTTCATCCCCTCCTGGTTAATATCCCACAACACCAGCACAGTGCCAAGAGCTGCAAACTCCTGAGCCATGAGGCGACCGATCCCGCTACCTGCCCCTGTGATCAGCACCACCTCGCCAGCTATGTTCTTCCTCTTAATGGGTACAAAGAGGTGGATGAAGGATTCCACACTGTACCACATGGACAGCAGGAGGACTTGGATTGTTTCCAGGAAGAAATTCATGATGGACCTGGGAAGTGAGAAAGAAGAAGACAAAGAACAAATGATTGGAGAGAAACAGAATGGGACAGTAGGGCAAATTCAAGTAACAAGTTTAAATATTTGCATTAAAGATGCAACAACTGTGAAACTCTGGACCAACATCGACAACCATATATCATACTGTACAACTACTGATATTTTGTTGCTGTTGTTGTTTACTCAACAAAAAATGAACACAGAGGCATTCATAAGGACAGCTATGTAGCTAGCTCTTCCTGGTTGACAACAGTTGTTGTCACTACGAAAATAATAGATGCATTCGGCCGAAAGTCACCAGTTAACAGGGTCACTAGTCCGAAACAGCAGCCAGAATAAGCAGAAGTCTGAAGTCTTAAGTCTAAAGTCTGAAGTCTGTCAGAGAAAAATCTTTGCTTTCCAGCAGCCAAATAAACCTTGTTCTGTTGAGAGAGACTTTTGGATTTACTGGGACTCTTCTCGGTAAGTTGAACTGTTTGTAAATGAGAAGTTGTTAAGTTTACAACAGAGATATGCTAACAGCTTACGTAGCTGGCTAAGCAAGTGTTAGGTGTAAACTTGTGAAGGCTTGATTTTCTACGAGATGTAGTTAGCTGGTTGTAATATTGTATGTTACTGCTAATATCAGGGTGGTGTCATAAGTGTAGTGCCCCCCCTCTAGTTACTAACCATTTAACACCGTTAGCTCTGGTAGCACTGTTTATGGAGTTAGTACCTTTGACTGCTATTCCCTGGCTCAGCCACCTTCATTTTGAGAACCATGTGAAGACAACTCCTATGCTCTGAATTTCATGTTGGGCCCCTTTCGCGTGGAGCTCATATATGCCAATTAGCCACATTGGAGGGTTTTCGAGCATGAGCCGCCTTTTTAAGGTCATTCCAACAGCATCTCAATAGGATTCAGGTCAGGACTTTGACTAGGCCACTCCAAAGTCTTCATTTTGTTTTTCTTCAGCCATTCAAGGTGGACTTTGCTGGTGTGTTTTGGATCATTGTCCTGCTGTAGAACCCAAGTTCGCTTCAGCTTGAGGTCACGAACAGATGGCCGGACATTCTCCTTCAGGATTTTTTGGTAGACAGCAGAATTCATGCTTCCATTTATCACAGCAAGTCTTCCAGGTCCTGAAGCAGCAAAACAGCCCCAGACCATCACACTGCCACCACCATATTTTACTGTTGGTATGATGTTCT
>NC_065526.1:41261241-41270067 GCF_006386435.1 Epinephelus moara
CATATATATATATATATATATATATATATATGCATGCTTTTTATTATATTTTATATATATATGTTTTTTATATTTCACCTTTTCATGAATTTTAGTGTGTACTTTAAATTATTTTTTTATAGCACTTAGTTATTCATGGTGGAGGAAGCTGCATTTTATTTAAATATGAAATTAACTCTTCCTTTTTTAGATTATCTATCAATTAATTAATTAATTATTTACTCTATTCAATTATTATTAATTTTTTTAATTATTCTATTTTTTTATTTATTAACTCATTCATTTTTTATCTGTTGCATTATGATTTCATGCCAGCTTTTTGCCCGCAGCCAGAGTCCCTACTAACCTCTACTGTTTTAATAAACTTCCTTTGAAAATCTGGGGTGAGCTATTTTTATTCACAATATTTATCAACCAGAGAAAGTTTTATATTGGGGGTTGGAATTTTACACACATAAGTTACCCGACATTAAGAATTGCATGTTTTAAGATTACCTACTTATATTTTATGAATTTTCATGAACTTTTATTATTCCCTTTCCTGATTTTTATTGGTTTGATTTGACAAACAAGATATGCTGCTGTGAAGTGTGAGCGAAGTTCAGTCAGTCAGTCAGCGTGCAGGTGCAGGAAAAGTGTTGAGAGCGGCTGCGGCTCATTAAATGCAGCGGCGCAGCGCTACATGATGCGCAATGGTTGCTCTCCCCCACGCTGACATTGAAGCCTGTCTGTCTGGTACTATTATTTTGGGACATGAATGATTGGTTGACTTTAAGTGATTAAAGATACTGTATTTGAGCCAGGGAAGCCAGACTGCTGAGGCACACGGGGGAGCATAATTTTTTCTCCCTTCCATTTAAAAAAAAAAAAACAACTCGGGTTCAGTCGGGCTCGGACCCAGTGATGTATGTGATGATGTCGGGCCGGTTTCGGGCTTCAAGTCCCTCGGGTCATTTTGGTTTCAGGTTGAATTTTTGGGCCCGTTGAGAACTCTAGCCCAATCTACTTTGCATTTGACAAATTTTAGCAGGGCTTTTAAGGACCCATTTGGATTTTAACAAAAAATCATTTGAAGTATCTAGTGGATACATATAGCCCCCGAGAGCCCGTGCCCCCCGGAGTGCTCTCTTCAGAGCACTGCACTTTTATCCTAACCTAACCCACACACACACACACACACACACAGGTGAGCACACACTAGAGCACAGCTCAGGCCACATTTTCCTGACTGAAGCCGACCCGCCCCAAGTCCGAACACGGCACTTATGGAGCGGAGCCTGTGTTGCATTCAGGCGTTGTCACGTAAATAATAAATTCCGGCCCTTGAATAAGCCATAGCACAACACAGCAGCATGTCAAGTGGGCCGAACACGAGCAAAATACCATCAAATACCGTCAAACCGATATGATTTTTAAAAAAAACACTGTGATATGAAAATTTTGTCATACCGCCCAGCCCTAATGAGGACAACGGGATTTGTCATTTTACAAACACAGGTGTGAACAATTTTGCGGTTTAAGAACACATTATGAATCTGATGTGGACTTTTCTTACGACTTTTCACAAAAGCAAATTTAAGAAAAAACTTAGGAAGATATTGGTGAATGAGACCCATTGAAACTAAGAGCATTGCAATTGGACATAGCAAAGGAGCATGCATCCTGTTCTACAAAACTGGAAAAAAAAAGCTAATGTTTTTTTTTTTTCAACCAATATAAAAACTAGCCTTATAATATAAAAACAACGTACTAATCAGTCCCTCCAGAAATTCACAATAATTAACGCAAATTCAAAGAAAGTCCACAATATTTGCAGGGGCTTGCAATTTTTCAAAAGTCCTGCGATTTTTCCATGTTTTTCCGCATTTTCCGGCCGACCAGAAGTCGCCACACGACGTCATTTGAAACGTCATCAGACGCGTTATCAAATGCGCTGATGGCATTGCAGTATGGAGAAATGTTCTGCACTGACATAAGAATTTGCACTATTTAAATGCATACAATATGTATTGAATGTATTAAAATGTTATGTTTACAGAGGGTGTAGCTTACATGTTGTTTTACAGTCACATTGTCTGGTTTGGGAGCTACAATATTAACTCAGGATTTTTTGCAACATTATTGGAGTCCATGTTTTGAAACTAATTAAACAAAACTAAAGAAGAGAACTATAAAAAACTTTTGCGGCTATTTTTGTAATATTCAGTATGATTATTATATCAAGAGATTACATGGCTTATTGTTTTGGAGGTAGTAATTAAAAAAACAAAAAATCACATTTTTTTTCTCCTGTTGTCATTAGCCGCAATTTTTGTCATTTGCTGCAATTTTCTGCAAATAATTAAAAAAAAATTCACATAAAAATGCTGTATTTTTTATTGAATTTTTGACAAAATTGGCCGCAAATTCAAGGGTTTTTTGCCGCGAGATCCTGGAGGGACTGACAAGCTACACCAAAAGCCATCACAATATGCAAAACACCTCTGCAAACACTCAGGAGCACTTATAATTTGTTAAAATATTATTTTGAATATATAATGTTATTATTAAGCAATGTTCATAATTGTGTTAATTTTATCTAATAGAAATGATACCTACAAAGGCTCAAAACTGTAAGAAAATAAAATGTTATTTGTTATGTTAATGTAACATAATGTTATCTGTTATATAACAGATAACATTATGGGGTAACAGAAAGTAATTGTTGTCCTATACGATGAAATTGTAATCCAGTATGACATAACTCAGTTTTAACTTTAATCAGGGAGTTGTTTTGGCTACCCATAGAAATCTGTGACCTTGAATTTTAACTTCCAAGTATGTAAATTTATATTGAACTAGTCCATACCCATTGAGTACAGCATACCATACCATGGCTTAGTCATACCAAAAATTACAAAAAACAACAACATTCAGCCACAGGGGGAGCCACAGCGATCGATCGATCGCATTTTAGCCATTTTTAAGCATTTTTCTGTTGTTATAGTGCCACCCAATTGCCAATCAGAGTTAAATTTCTCCNCAATATTCACTGCCTTATAGAAGCTCAGTTTTAGTAAGTTTTCCAACTTTTGCCAAGAGGGAACTTTAGATACTGGTCCCTAGATTATGTTCACCAAGTTTCATGCAGGTCGGTCAAACTTCCTGGGAAGAGATCGATTTTAAGTGTTTTTCAAAAAATTCAAAATGGCAGAAAATCAATATAACAAGAAGTTATGGGTCCTTGAGGCAAATTAGTTCCTCATGAGGAGAAGCATCTCTGTGCAAAGTTTCATGTCTCTACAACAGACGGGGCGTGTGATATGCCCATTCAAATTTTGCAATTTCAATCGGTTGCTATAGCGCCCCCCTTTGGCCAATTGATGTAATATTGCTTGTCAGTGCAATCGTCAGTGAGGAGAAAAACGTGGAACAAACACACCCCCAGACACACAGACAGAGTTTCGTCATTATATAGTAAGATAGATAAATTTGCAGAGATCAGTTGTTTTTAGTTTTATCCCAGTATCACGGGATTTTAGTCCACAGTGTCACCGTGAAAGTAAAAGGTAAATTAAACCGATAATTACCTCTCATTACATCTCATGGCCGATAACCAATCCAATAATTTCACATTTGTATTTTAAAAAGTGTATAAACTGTAGTTTATTTACACCTTAGGGTGGGAAAGGCTGAGATGTAGTGAGAAAATATAGAGATCTAATATTCCCTAGCCCTGACCTAATCAAATCAAACTGACATCACTATTGTTACCCAACAAAAACAAACAACAGTTCTGACTCTTCCATACCTGCCAACATTAGGCTGTGAAAAGCAGGAAGATTTTCTGGGCTACTGACAAATGGCCTACCCTCAACGCCCCTGCCTCCATATAACCCTACACAACAGGTGAACATAATAAATATGAGAATGTTAAAAATAATTCATAGCTGACGGTAAAAGAGAGAAAACAGGGATTATGAAGCCCTGTGTAACTATGTAATTCTCTGGTTTCTCAGAGAAGTGTATGAACCACACTGTAGACTGGAGTTTCTATTAACAGAGACAAACAGCCGACTCTTATGAATGAGTCCAGCATCGGTTGAATGTGCATTGGCAGGTCTGCATTACATCTGGCGTATGAAATGTCTGTATCGTCACGCTGCATTTTTATAAATACACCCAGGCGCGGTCTCACCATCCCATGATAGGCCAGTCTACAACTACCAGTAGAAAAGCGACACTCCAGCTATGTCTCACATACTCATGCAGCAAGAGAGAGAGATTGTTGGTGTCAGAGCGAAGGGTTGACATGCTCTACACTGGGTTGCCAGGTAATGATACAAAGTATAAGCTAACCGTAGCATCACAAAGCTAGCGGTTATAGATGGGTTTAACAACACAGTCAAGCTTTTTTGGTTTGAAATTGCTGGGACCATCTGAAGACTCATGTTCGATGTGAGCTGCTGCTGTTAGCTAGTGCTAACACTCTGGAAACAGTCCCTCAGCGCTGTGTCAAACCTGTTTAACAGCTGCAAGAAGTTTGCTGATCTGTTGGGGTGTCGGGCGGTTGGAGATCAGACCCTCGGAGCATTCCTGTTGTCTTCCTCTGGAACTGTGAAAGACGTCCATAATGCGACAAGTTTTGCTCTCAAGTCAGCCTGCAGCAGTTGTTGTTATATCTTTGTGTTTACTGACAGCTTACAAACCAACATTAAAGGTGTACCGCCACCCACTGTGACTGTGTGTGTAAATGCTGCCCTTGTTAAGTCCAATGAAAACGGCCTGGCTTGGTATTTTTGGTGCTATTTATCGACTGTAATTCTAATTATCAGAGTAATACATAATAATAAAAATGTCCCATTATTGTCTAATAATTTATCGGCCCAATATATATTGTGCATCCCTTATTTAAATCCTTTGTTGGCAACACTCAATAATGATAATGCCTCAATAATGCCTGTGGCAGATATTTCAGTTGATTTTGACACTTTTTGTAGCTTTTTTGCATTTGACTATGCGGTGCAAACACTTGTATGATAGTTAGGTAGGACATTTTTTGACTTTTTGACTAATGTCTAATAATTCTTAAACTTTGTAAAACCCTCTATTCATTGTCATATAATATGATGAAAAGAAATTAATAGACCCATTGCATGTCATTTTTTTTCTTTCAATGGTCTTTTTATTACTGATCAATGATGGACAAAACAGTGACAATGACCCTATACAAGGAAATATTTTTTTCCCCTCAAACAACATTCACCCAAATCCCAACACATCCATTCTCTCACACAACATCAGACCTAAAGACAACCAAAATCAACCATAATGGAGATATTCTATTCCCAGACATGAAATGAAAAGTTGTCAATAGAGGAGAGATTTCTGCATACAATGTTGATTTTAGGAAAGGAAAACAGTAGGGCTGTAGTCTCCTGGTCGACTAGTCGATATGCTCTCATCCGACCAAATTCTCATTGGTTGAATAATCGTCGTGTTACTTTCATAAGGAGAAAAGTGCTACATCAATAGCTTTCCGGGATTAATCCATTATTTCCTGCAGCGGGGGGGACAGGCTAAGTTACCTGTGAAAATGGGGGTGTTTTCAAAACACCCCCGTTGTTGACAGAAAGTTGAACTCGCCCACCCTAACGCTCAGCGTCACGATGACGCAGACCTCCTGTCAGTTTCTGTATACTGACACCATTTCCCTCAGTGGAAACGAAGCTTGTATTTACTTGTATTTCACAGATAAGAAACAATAAATTGTGAAGACAGTAAAGCCTTCACTAAAATAGCATTTTAAGTCTTGTGTGTGATATATCCTTTAGGGATTGATCCTGGCTTCATATGAACAGAGGAAATCTCTGCTCATCGCTAGGCTAATGTATACAGTGTAAAATGCCATAGGCTGGCGCTAATAACGTTAGCATGTTGTATTTGTTTGGAAAACGTGTTTAGTGTGACGGTTGTTTTGTCGGTGAATATTGTGAGTTGTAATGGAACCAAATTGTGTACCCTTACCTTTGTTAAATGCTGCTGTTGTCCCTGGCTTTATATGAGACAAGGGAAAGATCACTAGTTTCTAGGCTAATTTATACAATGTAAAATGCCATAGGGTGGCGTTAATAACGTTAGCATGTTGTATTGGTGGGGGAAATGTGTCCAGATAAAGGCAAATATTTGTCTGTCAATTCTGCGATTTATAGTGAAGCCAATTTTTGTTGTGTTTAAAATTGTCTCTATTAAGCCATATTTAATGTGTGTGTTGAATTGACTAAACTTTACTGCACTTAACAGAGTCCTCCACCGGTGACTAGCGTTTTGGAGGTGTAACTGCAGAGTGACACAGACACACCACCGCAGAAGTACAAATAACATGCAGATTTTTTTTTTCCCCACGACTAATCTTGGTCGACTACAGCCCTAGAAAACAGATAAATGAAATAAATAAACTAACTAAATAAAATTAAAAACCAAGACTAAACTAACTTACAAAAAAAAAAAATTTAAGGCTACTCAGCTACACAGAAATGACTGTACTGGGTATATGTATAAAGGGGCGCCACACTTTGTAAAAGTTACTTGATTTCCCCCGCGTAGTAAAACGAATTTTCTCTAGATTCAAACAAGACATGATGTCCCTAAGCCAGCGTGAATGAGGGGGGGTAAGATAGCTCGTTGTGCTAACAGGGAGGTAAAAGTCAACACATTTAGTTTTGCCCTAGGCAAATCCAAGTCAGGGGCAATGCCAAAAATGCCACTCAAGGGATTTAGCTCTATTTGTTGGCAGAGAGTGTCAGAGATTGTTTAAAAGATTGAACCCCAAAAACTGGCCAAAGGGCAAGTCCAATACATGTGAAGGCAGGTGCACTTTTACATTAATCACATGTAAGGTCCACATCTCGGTATATTCGTGCAAATTTGGCTTTAGATATGTGGATACAGTGGATTACTTGAAACTGCAAGAGTGCACAACGAGCGCACATTGAAGAGGAGTGTATACGACTAATGACTAAGTCCCATAAGTCAACAGTGAGAGTAGAGCCTAGGCCCTGTTCCCAAGCAGTTCTTATAGCCGCCATCAATGTAGCTTTGAAATAAGATAATGAAGATGAGATGAAGTGAGGTTGACAGATAAATCGATTGAATTGGCTGGAGGTTCATGAGGAAATTGTGATACCAAACGTTGTAAATAATGCCTGACTTGCAAGAATCTAAAAAAGTGTGTTTTGGCTATATCAAGGGTTTCTGACAACTGAGAAAAAGAAACAAGTGATTTTCAATAGAGAGATCACCAAAAGATCTCAAGCCTTTTCTGCGCCACATCTTAAATGCGGCATCAGCCAATGAGGGAACAAACAGATGATTAGCTGCAATAGCACTTCGGAGTGAGAAGGCCTGCGTTCCAAAATGTCTCCTTAACTGGGTCCAGATTTGTAAGGAATGCTTAACGACAGGGTTGCTGATAGAAGTATCAGAGGTAAGTGGAAGCGCAGCACATAAAAGGGCAGTTAAAGAGGGTGGACTACTGGCACAGACCTCCATTGCTACCCAAGCTGGACATGAGGGTTCAAGGTGAAAGTGCACCCAATACATCACACAAGGAATATTCGCTGCCCAGTAATAATACTGAAAATCGGGCAGAGCCATTCCCCCCACCTACTTGGGTCTCTGCAGGAACACTTTACGTAACCAGGGGTGCTTCCCATTCCAAATGTAGGAAAATATAACGAGTCAAGAGCCTTAAAAAGTGACTTGGGGATGAGAATGGGGAGACACTGAAAAAGACGAAGAAATTTTGGAGGCAGTGTCATTTTAATTGAATTTATTCTTCCAATGAGGGAGAAAGACAGAGGGGACCATTTGGATAAAATTTGCTTTGTCTGGTTGAGCAGACTAAGAAAATTTGATTTATACAGGTTTTTAGAATCTCCTCTGACGCATATCCCAAGATAATTAAAGCGGTCTTTTACCACCTTCAAAGGAAAATGTGTATAATCTAGTGTAAGAGCTTGCTTGTTAATTGGAAAAAGGTTGCTCTTATTTAAGTCTATATCCCGAAAACTGACTGAAAACCTCCAATACAGTCAGTACTTCTGGCAAGGAGGTGGCTGGTTTTGAAACAAATAAGAGAAGGTCATCTGCATATAGTAAGACCTTATGCTCAACTCCTCCCCTATGTATCCCCTGTATCTGCCTGTTGCTACGTATGGCGATTGCGAGCGGCACAACAGCAATAGCAAAGAGGAGCGGGCTCAAAGCACAGCCCTGTCGGGTGCCACGACATAAGTCAAAATATTTGGAATAACAATTATTAGTTAGTACAGAGGCAAAGGGACATTTAAACAACAGTTTAATCCAAGTTGAGAAAATGAGGCCAAAACCAAATTTTTCAAGCATCATGAAAAGATAACTCCATCTTACTCTGTTGAATGCTTTTTCAGCATCCACGGAGATGAGGCATTCTGACTCAGTATCTTTGGGGGAATATAGGATGTTGAACAACCACCGAATATTATAAAACGTCCTTTTATAAATCCTGATTGATCAGGGAATATAACAGAGGGGAAAACAAGTTCCAATCTACGGGCCAGGGCTGGCAAGGATCTTAACATCTGTATTTAGTAGTGATATTGCAGTGTTTCCCATACATTCATTTATCTGTTGCGGTGCGCCACGAATAAATTATCTCCGCCACATATAGATTTTTCTGCTTTTGGCGCTACCTGTTCGACCTCGCTCATAAACACATTATAATGGGACTCGCTGTCTGTGAATGTAGCTTGTCGTTACAATTCCGGTGCAATAGGTGGCGGTATGCATCGTAAAGACGCACTTAAC
>NC_065526.1:41270497-41288345 GCF_006386435.1 Epinephelus moara
GCTGACGTGACGCTTACGTTTGCAGCCGGTGGAGCCTGGCTGTAAGGTTCTGCCCGTTAGTAATTAACCCCCCCCCCCCCCCCCGACCACACCACCACAAATAGATTCCTCTCCTGTGGGAAACACTGTATTGGTCTGTAAGAAGCACATTCTAATGGGTCTTTATCCTTTTTTAGCAGCAGGGAGATGCAGGCTTGATTGAATGAGGGAGGGAGTGCACCAGAGTCAAAGGAGTCAGTAAACACTGAACGTAAAAAGGGAGCCAATTCGGCTGAGAAAAAACATCTGACGGGAGCCCATCTGGGCCAGGAGATTTACCCGACTGCATAGATGATACTGCTGTAATAATTTCCTCCTGAGTTATGGCAGCATCAAGCTTGTTTCTCAGGTCTTGGGGAAGGGATGGTATGTCAAGGTTGCTGAAGAAATTATCCATGATACTTACATCTGCTGTACAAGTATATCAAGTTGAGTAAAAGGCTCTGAACTTCTCATTGATCTTTTTCTGATCCGATGTTACACACCCAATATCTGTCAGTACACCAGCAATAACTTGCTTTGCTCTCAACCCACTAAGCTGATTGACCAGGAGTTTGCTAGCCTTCTCACCAAGTTTGTAGAACTCACTCCTACTCCGAAGTAGCTGACTTTCAACCTGATGAGAGGAGAGCAGATTAAATTCTGTCTGGAGTCTCAAACGTTCTTTAAATAGCTCAGAGGAGGGTAAATTTGCATATTGTCTATCTATGTCTAATATCCGATTGGCAATTTCTCTTTGTCTCTTCTTAAAGGACTTATTTTTGTTCATGCAAATGATATAATTTCACCTCTTAAATATGCTTTCAGAGCCTCCCAAATTGTTTTATCAGACACATCTGGTGTGTTATTAGTACACAATATGTGTGTATTAAAACTCATCTGTGAGCAGCAAAGGATCAAGTCTCCAATGTTTTCTTACATATTCAGCCTCTGGAAAAGCCAATTGTAGAACTACGGGCACGTGATCAGAAATAATAATACTCCCATACCTACAGGATTTAAGATTTGGAATTAATGAATTACCTTTAGCTTGTACCCACCTCTTCTCGCTGCTCCAGAGAGTAATGCGTAGCTTCACCAGGACAAAGAAAGATGGTTGGAGTCCTCTTTTATAAAGACATCCTTGTATTCAGCACGCCGCTTCAAAACATCCGCACTTTAGTCCTCATAGAATCGGATCTTGTGGCCACGGTACTCCAGATCAGCTCTTTTGCAGGCCTCCCTCATAACCAAGTCCTTCATCTGATAGCTATGGAAACGAATGATAACAGGACGTGGTCTGTCTCCAGGGCCATGTTTTAGTGCAAGACTGCGGTGGGTTCTGTTAAGCTCCGGGGGGGATTGAAGCACTTGATCTCCGAAAACATCAACGAGCAGAGCTGGGAGAAGAAGGCAGTAGGTTGTGTGCCCTCGATGAACTCTGGTAAGCTCGCAATGCGAATAACTGCGCCCCTCTAAATCGGAGAGCTTAGATTTCAGCCACCTGTTGTCTTCCCGTAGCGAGGAGCATGTAGCTTCAAGTTCCTCCAGACGCTGGCTTACTTCTTCTGCATTGGACTTGAGATCAATTATGCGCTGTCCCTGTCTGGACACAGCTTGAATTTTGTCCAGCTTGGTGTCCAGATTTGCAAATGGTGAATTGAAGTCAGTGGCTATCGCCGCTCTGTGCTGCTCAAGCAGATCCGAGATGTCTGTCACCGTTATGCTAACGCCACCACTAGCATTAGCTGTGGAGCACTCTGCTGCTGAGTCCTTTCTGTTTTGTCTTGCAAGTTTTTCTGCCACCGTGTTGGTAATGTTGGCAGTGAAGGTGCAGATAGTCGACATTGTAAAGAGAAAATAGGGTATAAAATGGAGAATAACGGGTTCTTAGCTGGAGCTAGAAAATGTCGGGCCTACTCCATCCTCTGCCAACCGGAAGCGATGTGAACATTTTTCAACTTTTTAATATAGCATCACGTTATTGGACATCATGTTATTGGTCCACAAAGTGACCGTCTAAAAGACAGACTACAGTCTATGCTCTCAAACTGCCACTGTCACTGTCACTTTTGGCCACGCCAAGTCAAGCCATGTCATGCCAATGTGCGTTTCCACCCTCAAGCAGATAGCAATGATGTCTTGCCGACCACAGCCAACCCCCAACAAGCCCACTTCTCCCCCTCTAACAAGCCCTGTGTGTTGCAAGACTCTACTCAACTCACCTCACTAACCACCTGTCTGCAGGAGACCCCAGAGAAAGGTGTTTTTTAAAGTCTCTGGTGTTCAGTTTAGGGCTAGGCGATATTGACAAAAATTCATATCACAGTATTTTCAGGCTGAATAGCGATACACGATATATCCCGGTATTTTCTACAAAGTAGGCTACATGTTCAGTTGCAAGCTGATCCACAGCTGAAGTCCCCTGTTATTTTTGCTGCATGTGCTTTTCAACAGCAGGGCAGGTAAAAGAAGTTTACCTGTTGGAGGTGAGCTGTTTGCAGAGGTGCAGTAAGAGCCTGTTGTCTGCCTGTCTGAGAAATGAGAGATGAACACTGGTATGCGTTATGTGACGCAACTTGACCCTATAGCGATATTAACTGTATTGTCTAAATCTATATCTTGCTTTAAAATATATCAATATATTGTAAAAAAAAAATAAATAAATAAATAAATTTAAAAAAAAATAGATATACCACCCAGGCCTAGTTCAGCTCTCAGTACATTTGTAGCTTCTAACTGAATCTCTGTGTTTTGGAGTTTAGTTTCTCTTCCTGTGTCCTATTTGTACTTTAGACATCTGCTTGTTTGATGTTTACTTTCAGCTGTATGAGAAGTTGTGTAAAATTGTTGTTCAAAAACTTTCTCTGTCCTCTGTCCTTCCTGCAGCAGCCCGGCTTTGACTCCAGCATGTCATCCTCTCTCTCTCCCCCTTTCACGCTTAATCTGTCCTATCAATTAAAGGCAAAATGCCCAAAAGTAAATATTAAAAATAAATAAATAATAAACATATCCTTATTTTGCTGCTTCACAATAAAAGTTTTTATGACAAAATGATGGGGGGACTTTATAGTGAAGATTCTATAGGAAATTGAATGTGTTAATCACTGAATTAGTGGAACTTCGTAAGTGCCTTTTCTTCACCAGCATTAGCCGGGAGGCTAACCGAGGCACCACCAGCACTAGCCGGGAGGCTAACCGAGACACCACCAGTATTAGCCGGGAGGCTAACCGAGGCACCACCAGCACTAGCCGGGAGGCTAACCGAGGCACCACCAGCACTAGCCGGGAGGCTAACCGAGGCACCACCAGCATTAGCCGGGAGGCTAACCGAGACACCACCAGCATTAGCCGGGAGGCTAACCGAGACACCACCAGCATTAGCCGGGAGGCTAACCGAGACACCACCAGCAACTGCGGCCCCCTAGCGACCAAAGGTAAAACCCAGGAACCCTATTTTAAAAAGGCATCGTTCCACAAAACTGTTTCAAACCCTTAATCAAGCTAAAACAGTTTGGGATCCCAAACACAAACCAAAGGGACTCTTGTGCAGTCACCTAAACATCAGAAGCCTCTGTAACAAACGTGAACAATTGGAGCACATCTTACATGAGTCAAATCTCGACTGTTTAGCAATCTCTGAATCATGGTTAAAAACCCAGTCCCCTGAAGCTCTTGTATCTATGCCAGGTTACAATGTGTTCAGGAAAGACGGGTTGAAAGGTAAATGAGGAGGGGTACTGCTTTATGTAAAAAACAGCCTTACATGTAGAGAGATTGTTTGGTCAACTGCTTTCAATTTTGATTGTGTCGGTGTTGAAATCACTCTCTCTAAAGAAATGTCCTTCTCCCTGATTTGCATCTATCGGCAACCTACTGCTAAGGTAGATTTCTATGATCAGTTAAAACTCTTGCTAAATTCATGTGATTCAAACAGAGAGAAAATAATTGTAGGTGATTTCAACATAAATTGGGATGATAAACAAAGCAGAAAGAATCTTAAGCAAATTATGGACGCTCACAATTTAACACAACTTGTTGAAAAACCTACTAGAGTGACAAACACCTCACAAACCAGAATTGACCTCTTATTCACAAATAACAGAGACAGAATAAGTAAAATTCATAACATTCTAACCGGTATCTCAGATCATAACTTTATTTTGTTCTCGAGGAAACTAAGGAAAAATTGCTCTCTGAACACTTCCAAAACAACGTCCCCTCCCAACGATTACATCCCCAAACACATGCAACAGCACTTTGGGGATGAAATAAAAAGGACAGATTGGCAAGTGATCCTCTCCTCTAAAAATACAGAGGAAAACTGCAGGTTGTTTTTAGATAAGATCTCTGAGATAAAATCTGCTTTCTGCAGAAGGGGGCGAAAGAGAGCAAAAAACACAAATCAACTTCCTTGGTTAGACTCAAATTGTAGAGCTATGATGAAGAAAAGAGACTCACTCCTCAAGCAGAGTCTCAAGTCTGGGCTGCTTGTTGACAGACAGAAATTTACCCATGCACGTAACAAGGTAACACAGCTACTAAGAAGGACCAAAGCTATTTTTTTTATGAATGCTATTGAAGGAGCCAAAGGGAATGTCAGGAAAGCCTGGCAATTATTAAATAAGTTACTAGTTAAAGAAAACAAAGAGGCGAGCACTACTCTAGCACTGAAAATTGGCAATATCCTGGTCAATGACTGCAGTATTGGCCCAAACTTTTAACCAATATTTCCTAGACAGTGTAAAAGACATAACAAAGCTCATTGCCCCCTCCAATGTTCTTCCCAGACCAATCATAAATGACCATCCTGTCTTTAAATTAAAACAAATCACTGAACTTGAGGTGAAGAAGATTATTTCTGCTCTGAAATGTTCCAAGGCCAAGGATATATCTGACTTGGACACCGACTTCATCAAAACATACTCTGATGCACTGATAAAACCGATAACTATCTTAGTAAATCAGTCAATCACCTCAAGGGAAGTACCACCATCCTGGAAGATAGCCACGGTGACGCCCGTTTTTAAATCAGGGGACAAAACATCAGTTGCCAACTATCGTCCAATCAGTATTCTCCGGGTGTTATCCAAAGTGCTTGAAAAATGGGTATCGAAACTACTAATTGAACATCTAGATAAGGGATTTAACCCACTCCACCCGATGCAATTTGGTTTTCGTCCCCACCATTCCACTGAGTCAGCTAACTGTGTGTTTTTAGAAAAGGTAAAATGTATGTTGGATAAAACATCGCATGTGGGTGCTGTGTTCCTAGACCTCAGAAAGGCATTTGACACAGTAGACCACCAAGTCCTCCTGAGAAAACTAACATATTTTAACTTTTCAGCTGAAACAATGGAATGGTTTGAGTCATATCTGTCGAACAGGGAACAGTGTGTCATGGTAAATGGTGTAAAATCCCCCTTTCTTAAAAACACAGTTGGTGTCCCACAAGGATCGATCCTTGGACCTTTGCTATTTTCACTGTACATTAATGATTTGCCTAATGTATGTACTGATTTTAATGCACAAATGTACGCAGAAGACGTGGTCATTTTTACTTATGGAAATGACGCAAAAGACATCTCTCTAAGGCTCACGGATGCGCTGCACAACATACAACATTGGCTGAAAAACACCTGCCTGCTGTTAAACACAAAAAAAACAGTGTGCATGATGTTCAGCAAACGCCCTACTGACATCAAAAGGTCCAATGTGTTTCTTGACGGGGAGGAATTAGAGTTGGTCTCCCACTTCACATACCTCGGAGTCATCTTGGACTCAAACCTGACTTTCAAGAAACACATTAAAAAAGTCAGAAACACAGTAAACTTTAATCTATTAAATTTTAGACAAATTCGGCCCTTCTTAACAGATGATGCAGCTAAAACCTATCTTTTCAGCTTGATTCTCTCTCATAT
The DNA here is from genome assembly GCF_006386435.1 of Epinephelus moara. Taxonomy (NCBI): domain Eukaryota; kingdom Metazoa; phylum Chordata; class Actinopteri; order Perciformes; family Serranidae; genus Epinephelus; species Epinephelus moara. The sequence continues at coordinate 41,276,437 of NC_065526.1, forward strand.
TGACTACTGCTTCACAAACTGGGCGTTTGCAAGCACCTCAACTTTAAAACCCATAGAGCAGATGTATAACAGAGCAGTAAAGATATTTGACCGGAAACCAAACTCCCATCATCACTGTAAGGTCCTGGAAAAGCACAAATTTCTAGACTTTGAAAATTTAAAAGTATTCAAAAATGCCTGTTTCATATACAAATGTTTACACGGACCAGCACCAGCTCCTGTCAAAGAGTTCATCCATAAAAAAAGACTCACAGGACATGGTACTAGGTCAGGCACAAGAGGTGACTGTGAAATTACACACAGAAGAACCACCTTTGGTCAGAATGTTCTATCCATAAAAGGTGGGCAAAGCTGGAATAACCTCCCAGTCATTATCAGAGAGAGCACCACTCTTAGCACTTTCAAGGGGAAGCTGAAAGCATGGTTACTAGAAAATCAAACATGCGACCACCTGTAACCTGTAATGCAATGCAATTGTTGGGTCATCATCAGAGTTTCTTTCTTTTTCCGTTACATGTATACAAAAATTACACAATACTTTTGTGTATGATTTTTTCTCATCAGTAGTGTTTACATAATACATTTATGTATCACATTTAGTGCAATAATTACACGCTTCTGCATGTGCAACTGAGTGTACTGGGCCTCGTGCAATACAAACCGGCACTTTAAACTGATGTGCACTTTAGGGCTTTGTGCAATTTCATCTGGCACCTTAGGGCATTGTGCAATTTCATCTGGCACTCATGCACTTTAGCACTTGACACTTTACCCAGCACCTATGCACTTTACTCTTCAAAACGAAACTCTTATGGTCTCCCTACCTGTGGGCTAGCTCTCCACCCACAGTCAATCTGTATTGCAATTTATCTGTCTGTCTGTATATTATGGTTTGTGTTTTTCAATGTGTTTTTCACTGTTAGTGCTTGTTTTATTGCTACTGCTCCTTTTTTCTTACTGTGAAATGTTGTACTGTCTTAATTTGTTTTTATGTTAATGGGACTACGGATGGAAATTAGCGTCAAGCTACAATCCGGCATCTTTACATGTTTTAACATGTTCATCAATGTGCACTGTCCCATTCAAATAAACAAATAAATAAATAAAGGTGAGTCTAACAGGCTTATACTACAGGGAGGAAAAGTAAAAGCAGAAACAGCTGAGGTGAGATGTCAGATAAAGAGCTGCAGACAACAGGCTCTTACTGCACCTCTGCAACAGCTCACCTCTAACAGGTTAACTTCTTTTACCTGCCCTGCTGTGTGACGGAAAAACACATGCAGCATAAATATCAGGGGACTTCAGCCATGGATCAGCCTGCAGCTTTAAAATGGCATCACACAGGACAAGCCGTCAGACACATCTTCAAATGGGTAGCCCCGTTGTAATGGAAATGCAAATCTCTGCTCTGCTGGGCTGCCAAGCCGAGCCGGGCCAGGCCAGGCAGGCCATGACTGTCGAAAAAGGTTAATAGTAGGCTCGTTCGAGATGAGCCAGGCCTGCGCAGATTTGATCACCAGTGATCGGCGCACAATGCATGCCGGTTAGTTTTGTGTCCGACTTCATCCCGACTTGCTCTGACGTATTACAAAAGTATACAGCGATAATGTCGCAATAGCAAGGTGGCTGCAGTTTTTAGAGCCAGACGCTGCAGTTGCTGTCCACCGACTGCAAGACCCAGGGCATGACGGGAAACGCCTGGCTATCACCTGATCTAACAGCTAATTGGTTTAGATGTTGACTCAACAATATGACGTTTTAGATAAACTTTTAATTTTCCTTGAATTTTAGAGATTTAAATTTCATTTGCCTCATTTGAAGGTTCATTCTGTTAGCAGAATACATGTTGTGTGACTGATGGTGAAGTTTAGTCGTCAGAGACTAAATACTATTATCATAAACTATAGAGTCTACTGTATATTAACATTGGACTGTTTTAATTATTGAAGTAGCCTGTTTAGAAACGCAGAAACTTGTGGTCAGTGGGATGTGAGGACTCTTAAAATATTGTCTGTACAGATGTGAAGCCCTGATTATATCTAACTGATATTTAATGAAAGCTGTTGTCTTGTATTCACGTAGGCCTGGTTAATAAAATCTGACAGTCCTCATGAAGTTGATCTGCTTCAGCTTAAGAAATAAAACTTAAAACATGTAATCACGAATATTTACAGTTCGGATTTGAAATAACTACAAAACAAAACGTCACCTTTCTGGAACATATATTTAATAAGTGCGTATTCTTTTACTTGACTGCTAATCAACTCCCCATCTCAGCACTAGATTGTAGCCTAGGCCTAATATCTAAATGATTTTCTACAAATGTCTTGCATGTAAATGAAGACTTACTAAAATAATGCATTTCACTTTTGGGATACATACTGAAGCCAACGCTAGGCTATGCTTTGGGAAGTTTCAGTGAATACTGCGCTAAAACACGTGGAAACAGGCTCATGTGTTGATTAAGAACAAACTTTCCTAACAAAGCCAAAACCTTTAACAGTTATCACTGAGCGATTAACTAAAGACAAACAATGACTTTATGCAGGAAATCAAATAATAGTCAGATAGGAGCAGAGTCCTGACTTACCGTCAGAGGAGTCCTGCTGAGTGCTCAACGGCCTGCGGGCACCCGTTCTATCAGCTCCAACTGAGACCTTTAGTCAGCACTTGGACTAACGTTACCACACACAGTGTTATCAGAGTGAAGCTGATAGGGGTAACACAAAGTTCCCGGAGCCTGCGGACGGACAGTGCGTTCTATTCAGCAGGGTAAGTCTGTCTAATGTCTCCTCCCTGTTTCTGTGGCCTCCGGAGGACAAAAACACACATAATCACAAACAGTACGGGGGAGTCGGATGTGTCACGTGAAAGGCAATCGACCACTCCCAGCCCCGCGTGTCACCTCTACCATGCAAGGCATTGTGGGACTTGAAGTGTTTGTGCTTTTTCACATTCTTTATAAAATGTAAACTGAATGTAAAACAAACAGACAATCGTGCATGACGGTCACCAGTATTCCACATTAATGGAACAAGAGTTCAAGCAAACAACAGTAACACTGTCATAAATTGACTGAATAACCTTTGAAGATTTTTTTTATGGAGTTAATCAATTTCCTCAGAAAAACAAATACTACAGTTCAGTAATAATAATAATCTGAGCATGTGACCGATACTTGACTAGTAAAATGATCAGTTAAATAAAGTAACAAGAAATATTCATTTATTTAACAAATACAAATTCATCCACCCATTCATTTTCATCTCCTCTTGTGGGGTGGCAGGGGCAGCAGGTTGAGCAAAGGTACTCCAGACAGGGTTTTTTTTTCTATCAAATATTTACTGACAGCAGAGAAAACATAAAAACTCAGAAGTCACACATACAAAAAACACCAGAGCCCATAAAAGAAGTAGATTTATTTATTTATTTATTTATTTATTTTTTCATTCATTTCTTTTATTAAATATGGTCTTATTTCAGGCTACTGTACATTTCTTTTTCCAAATACTGAAAATATAAGTTTGGAATATCTATCAGTATGGACTACTATCTGTATGTGGAGTAGGTCATCGTACAAATATCTATCAGAATGTACTACCACCTATGAAGATGTGGAGTAGGTTTCCCTACAAATATCGATGGGAATGGTCTACTATCTGTATAAAAGGTACATATATCCATCATAACAGACAAGTACCTGTATAAATGTGGAGTAGGTCATTCTGTCATGTAAATATAACATTCGGAATGGACTACTACTTGTATTAATGTGGAGTGGATCATTCTGTCAGGTACAGATATCGATCAGAATTGACTACTATGTGTATAAATATGGAGTAGGTCATTCTGGCAGGTACAGATATCTATCAGAATGGGCTAAGAATGGTCAACTGCCTGTAGAAATGTATAGTGGGTCATCCTGTCAGGTACATATGTCTTACAGAATGGACTACTAGGTGTATAAATGTGGAGTAGGTCAATCTGTCAGGTACTTATATGTATCAGAATGGAGTCAAAATGGACTATTACCTCTATAAATGTGGAGTAGGTTGTCCTGTAAGGTATATATATCTCTCAGAACGGACTACTACTTGTATAAATGTGGAGTGGTTCATTCTGTAAGGTACAAATGCCTATCAGAATTAACTCCCATCTTTTTAAATGTAGATTGGGTCATTCTGTCAGGAACAAATATCTATCAGAATGGACTCAGACACAACTAGTACGTGTATAAATGTGGAGTAGATAATTCTGTTAGGTACAAATGCATATAAGAATGGACTACTACCTGAATAGATGATGAATTGGTCATTTTGTTAGAGACAAAGAAGTGGAGTGGATCAATCTGTCAGGTACATGTATCAGAATAGTCTCAAAATTGACTGTTACCTGTATAAATGTGGATTAGATCATCCTGTCAGGTACAAATATCCAACAGAATGGACTAGTATGTGTATAAATGTAGAGTAGGTCATTCTGTCAGGTACACATCTATCAGAATAGACTCAGACATGACTACTACTTGTAAAAGTAGTGGAGCAGCGCATTCTGTTGGGAACACATATCTATCAGAATGGACTACTACTTGTTTAAATTTGGAGTAGGTCATCCTGTCAGGTACATATGTACCTGTGGAGCTACCTATATAAATGGAGAGTAGGCCATCCTGTCAGATACACATGTCTATCAGAATGAGCAGCTAACTGTATAAATGTAGAATAGGTCATTCTGTCAGGTGCATATATCTCTAAGAATAGACCACTACCTGTACAAATGTGGAGTGCGTCATTCTGTCTACTACATATATCTATCAAAATAGTAGGTCATCCTGTCAGGTACAAATGCAAATAAAAATGGACTACAACCTGTACAAATGTTGAACACGTCATTCTGTTACGAACAAATATCTATCAGTATGGACTACTACCTGTATAAATGTAGAGTAGGTCATCCTGTCAGATGCATATCTCTCAGTTTTTAATACTACCTGAATCAATGTAGAGTAGGACATCCTGTCAGGTACAAACGCCTATCAGAATGGACTACTACCTGTACAAATGCGGAGTAGGTCATCCTGTCAAATACAAATACAGTATCTGTCAGAATGGACTCAGACACAACTAGTACATGTATAAATGTGGGGTAGGCCATCCTCTCAGGTACAAATGCATATCAGAATGGCCTCAGAATGAACTACTCCCTGTATAAATGTGGAGTACATCATTCTGTCAATTAGATATCAGAATGGACTTATACATGACTAGTACGTGTATAAATGTTTAGTAGTGTGGCAGCAGAAGTAAATAAATAAAGACTCAAACAATCAATTTGTCTTTTGTGTTATTTAAAGGGGAACTAATGTTTTTTTTCAACCTGGGCCCTATTTTTCTATCTACTTTTGTCTAAATGAGTGATAAGATGTTCAATATTTGACATTTCTCCAGTACGAAGCTAGGGCTGACCTGCGCACACTATATTAAATAATAGGGCACTCAGACAGCGTCAAACAAAGTCAAAATACGTCCACTAAAAGTGCATTTTTTTCACATACTAGATAGGCTCGGATTGTTAGTATAATTATCCGACAACATAACGGAAAGGAGAAATGAACATCTGTGTTTACCTTTAGCTGGATTCGGACATGTTCCTCTGCCTGTTGCAATTTTAGTTTATGTGCTACCGAAGTAACACTGCTCCCTCTCTCCTCATCCGCTCTTCAATTTCAATGAGCTCTGCATCCGTTTACGTCTGTGTACTCTGTGTTCATTTGTTCATTAAGTGATTATTTACACGGCTGTCTAATTATATTACTTTTGTTTATTTTTGTGTTTGTCTGTTTCTGTTTGCTCAACCCCACTAATTGTTTTATCTATTCTTTTCAGTTGCTGAGGGCTGACGATGGTGGCCCTGGTGTCCCGGGTGGTAGTTTCCCCTTCTTGTGTGCCATGCACTCCTGTTTCTTTGATTTTTCACAATTGTGTGTGGTGATTTGATTAGTTTCATCTGGGATCCCTTGCACTCCTTCTCATGTTCCCCCACTGGTAAGCCTCAGCACTGTTAAGTCCTCCTTTAGTTTTTCCCCTTTTTAAACATTATTTTTACTGACTTTTTGGTTTATTGACAGGACAGAGGGTGAAATGGGGAGACAGGGAGAGAGTGAGGACTGACATGCAGCGGGGGGCTGCGAGCTGGATTCGAGCCCACAGCCGCTGCGGCAAGGCGGTGCCTCTATGCATGGGGCGCCAGCACTATCCACTACGCTACCGACACCCCAGTTTTTCCCCTTTTTAACACTGGGTCTCATTCATGAAACGTGAGCAGAAGGAATTTGTGTGTAAACTGTTCGTAGATGGAAATTTACGTGCATGTCCACATTCATCAATATTTTAGTAGCTCCGATCTTTTCGTAGCTACTAACAAAATCTACTTCTGCTCCTGACCACTCGTAGTGCTTGTGTAAATTTAGTAAAGCACATAAATATTGCTTGTCACTATTGGAAATTACAATTTTAATTCGTATTGTGCTCTGTTATGTACACAATACACAGATGCCTTTGAAACACGTAATCTAAACATGACAAAATATTAAAAATATAACACATTTAGTTAAATTAGTTGACAATTAGCAGGTTTAAGATCCAGATTAGATTCATGATTGTGAATTATCTATGTAAATCGACTCCTACATGTTGAATGATGATAATAAAAATATCCGTAAGGACAGCCAGATCACAGCCTCTTCAGCCTTGGTGCCTGGGTTCAGCAGGGGCAGTAGGAGCAGCAGGTGGTGGAGCCACGAAGGAGCATGCGCCAGCTGAAAGAATTATTTGAGACAACACATATTTTTTTGGGGGGGGGCTTTTTTATCATTTGAATGAATAAATCTGATTTGAAAAATGTTTAATTTACGTTGTATAAAACAGAGCTTTAGGCTATTAAGATTCAAATAATTTGAAGACGATACATACAAAACTGCTGTAGGCTATATGTTATCCGTATCATTTGTAAAATAAATGTTAAATAGCTCTACATTCCGACAGCCATCACTGATTTAGAGTTTATCCATTACGCACAAAACATCTCTGGCTTCCCGTTCCCACTTCATTCAAAACCCCACAAATGAATCTTCTGTTTGTTTGGTGACCACTACTATCAGTGATGGTTTTCAGAATGTATTATGATACAACATCTTACCCACTGGGTTTGATGTTGACTCCAGGAGGCATGTCGAGGTCTCCCCCAATTATGCCAGCGATGTGCTCATCTGCCGCAGATAGTTGTGACTGTGAGCCTCCTCCTCCTGTGGCTGCTGTATTTTTTGTGTGCGTGCATATGTGTTTCTTTGCCTCCAGTTTCTTATCAAACCATTTACGCTTCACCTCTGACATGGTTCTTTGTACTACGGAGCAATAACATTAACAGCATCTGTTACCTCCCTCCAGGCCTTCGCTTTGCCTGTCCCTGTCACACCACTACTAACTGAAGAAAATAAAATGTTTTTTCCTAAGTCCACTTCACCCAAAATTATTTCGATCTCCGCTTCGGAAAAATTCTTTTTTCTTTCTCTCTCTTTCTTTGTTTGCAAATCTGAGTTTCCCGGGGCGTTCCTGAATCCGGAGTAGGTTTTTAGTAGCGTAGGCTTTTATATGCAAATCTACACACAGATTTACACACTTTTCATGAATGAGACCCATTGTGTGTGTTTTATGGGTTTTAGAGTATTTGTTAAAGAGTAACTAAACCCTAAAACCATTTTTTTCAGCTGATAATCATTGTTTCTGGTTGTATAGTAGTGTTACTTACTGATCCTGCTCAAAATCTTGACAGTTTAGTGCAAACTGTTGAAAATCTACATTTTATTTTAAAAATGTGGTATGGAGTGCCCTCTACAGCTTGAAACCTGGTTACTACATTTGAATTTACATTACATTACATTGGAGGTGAATGATTCTTTTTCGAGGTGAATGATGTCACTAACCATCCACGCTAAAGCCTGCCCTCCTCCCTTTACTCCTCCTCCCCTTACTATAAAACCATTCTGTCCGCAGTTATCAAACTGATAGCGAGTAGGTTGAATCAGAGCAGAGAGTAGTAGAGCAGAGAGAATAGTTAGTAATTTGTCGAATTGTTTTGTTAGCATAGTGTATTTTAGTGTAGGTTTACAGTTAGTAGTGTGTTTATAGTATTTAGGTTAGTTGGTCAAGGAGAGGCGCCGAGGCTCGGGAGTATATGTGCGGGGCGGCGAGGGAGGGATGTGGAGGGCCGCTGCGCGGTGAGAGAGAGCCGAGCCTCAGGGGTATATGTGCAGCCGTGAGGGAGGGAGGGGTGGATGGATGGATGGATGCGGTGGGCTGCTGCGCGGTGATGGAGAGCCCAGGCTCCCAGAGAGGGAGAAATAGAACCAAGTAGGATAAAATAAGTCAAAGTGTGGAGAAGATAAGATAAGAGATAAGATAAGATACACCTTTATTGATCCCATAATTGAGAAATTCCAGTGTTACAGCAGTCAAGGAGAAAGAGTCAGATTAAAGATTTCAAATTTAAACTTAAAAAAACTTAAATAACTAGGCATGCAAATAAGTACAAAAATACAAGAGACGGCGATAAATAACAATAACAATAATATTAATAATAATAATAATAATAAAAAATAATAGGAAGTGGATAATAATGAACAGCAGTGAATGAAAATGACCAGTGGATAAAGGGAGCACATCTAGTGCAAGTGATTGTATGTGCAAAACAGCAGACAGCTGTGGTGTCCATAAAGTGTCCATAGTGTCAATAAAGTGTCCATGGTGCAGTCTACTGTGAGCAGCGCTGGTTATGTAGCCTGACAGCAGCAGGCAGGAAGGACCTGCGATAGCGTTCCTTCACACACTTTGGGTGAATCAGTCTATCGCTGAAGGAGCTCTCCAGAGCTTTTATCTCCTCCTGCAGAGGATGGGAGTCATTAGTCCTCAGAGATGACAGCTTGGCTGTCATCCTCCTTTCTCCCACCACCTGCACAGAGTCCAGAGAGCATCCCAGGACAGAGGTGGCCTTCTTGATCAGCTTGTCCAGTCTCTTCCTATCTGCAGCCGAGACGCTGTTGCCCCAGCAGACTACTCCGTAAAAGATGGCTGATGCCACCACAGTGTCAAAGAAGGTCTCCAGGAGCGCCCCCTGCACTCCAAAAGACCTGAGCCGCCTCAGCAGGTAGAGTCTGCTTTGGCAAGCTGAGGCCAAGCTCTGGCCGCCTTCCCTTCTGCCCGTGTGACACAGTTAGGGGCAGTTTTCCAAGCCACCATCGGCACAATGAAAATAAGAGGCCAACCTCCGGGGAAGCCCTCTGGGAAAAGTGTATTTTGACCGTAACAGTGTGTCCTATTTTGATATATTTTGGCAGGCAAAGCAGCAGTTGGGTCAGTGGACCTGGAACAGGTAGTGGTAAGGATCAGTTTCTCCTTTCTCTCTACAATCTTATCTTAACTGTAGGGTCATTACGTTATTGGTCAGGGTGTAGCTATGGGGGAAGAGTTGCAAGAGTTGAGGGATTTAGTTGCTCGGCTACAAGCAGATAATGAGAGGCTGCGACAGGTGCAGGCTGAGGAGTATGTGAAATTTAACATACACAAATTAATTTTTTAAGCCAGCCCTATTGTGCTAAATTTTGAACAAAGTGAGTAACTTTTTAGCTAATGGCGCAACAATTTCTGCAGGGAATGAACCAGGCTTTTCAGTTTTTTAAAAATAGGTTTCCCTGAGGCCTCCATTTCAGATTGTTAATCACCCAAGCCTGCTCCTTTTTGTTCTCTGTAGATTAGACACGTTATTTGTTTATATGTTCATCACTTTTTTATGTTTGTGTTTATATCTATGTATATTTTTATAACTTTTTTATGTTTGTGTTTATCTGTATATATGTTTTATATTTCAAGATTTATATATATATAAAAAAAAAATCTACCTCAGCTGTCTTTCGTCTTCTCTTTCCTACAGAAACAATTCTCATCTGATTTCATATATTTATTGCACACACAGAACATTGTGTAATGTATTCTGCAGGTTCCAGCTGTGCAGAAGCTTTTAACATGAAGTACACAAAAGTAAATAAATATTGCAGGATGTTTGCTCAGTAGTAATGTGTAGGTGGCTCTTAAAAGAGCCGTTTTGTGAGTGCTTGCACACTAGACGTTGGCTTGCCACGGGACCGTTCCCTCTGCCGAGAAGTAAGCTGCGAAGGTCTCCCAAACCTTGATGGCCTCTCTTGCCGAGTTGTTCGCAGCCAGTTTTCCCAGACCTGGCAGAGGCTCCACCACACCATCGGAGATGCTCCCCCTCATTGCAGGCGCTGGGGTCGTCTTCCGCAGGAAGTTGTGCAGGACACAGGTCGCCTTCACACACTTCTCTGCAAAGTCGGACTGGAGCTCCATGGCACACCGGTACATCCGCCACTGGGATGCAAGGATTCCAAAGGCGTTCTCCACCACCAGCCGTGCCCGGGACAGACGGTAGTTGTAGATCCGTCGGTCTCTGTAAGTGTGCGCCCGGGGAATGGCCTCATGAGGTTTTTCCGGAGTGGAAAGGCCTCATCCGCGACAAACACATGTGGCTGGGGTCCCCTGTGGTCAGCTCCTGGTAACAGCCGGTCAGCAGGCAGCTGGAGGGTGCCGGAGCGAAGCGCTCGATCAAAGGCTGAGTTGGCCAGGATACCGCCATCACTGGTCCTGCCGTAGCCCCCGACATCGATCACCCTGAAGCAATACCGGAAATCCACAACAGCAAGGAGGACTATTGAGAATGTCCCCTTGTAGTTGTAGTACTGGGATCCCGAATGTGCAGGGGCTTTCAGGACCACATGCTTCCCATCCACAGTGCCACAACAGAGAGGAAAATTCCACCGCTCCTCAAACCCCTCTGTGATGGACCTCAACTCCTCTGTGGTGGGCACAGCCATGAACTCCTCCACGAGGCAATCCCAAATAGCTGTGACTACAGCTGGAACAATCAGGGAAACAGTGGAGACCCCAACGCGGCAGCTGTTCGCAATGGTCCTGAAGGAGTCACCAGTGGCCAAGTATCTATAGCATAGAAGAAAACATTAAATTTAGCTGAGTTGAAGTGAATGTAGGTGGCAGTCTATATCAAATCTGTTGTTACTTGTACTATTTTATTGATATGGCTGAACAGATGAAAGTACTCAAGTATTTATGCTATTACATTATTGCAGTGGATAAAATGAGCTGATTTTCTATTGAAATGCATGACAAGCAGGTCAAGATCTAGGATTTACCCATAAATTGTACAAATTGCACATGAATTCAGACTTTTCATAAATCGACATCATGAAGTAGACTAGTAATTTCATCAGCGTTTTACATGCTGTTATCTTATATACTGTATGTGTGTGTGTGTGTGTGTGTGTAATCTTATGTAACATTACATTTTAACATGTTTTTTTTCATTTTATGTCTATTTTTAAAGTGAAGCACACAGTGCATGTACTTTCTTTGTTGTAAAGCACTTTGAGCTGCATTTCGTGTATGACAGGTGCTATACAAATATAGATTATCATTATATTATGCCATTATTATACTTTTGATCCGTTTATTGGAATTGAATCACAGCAAAATGTGGGTTCATATCACTATAGTTTAGTTCTTAAATCAGATAAAGTTATTATTGTAGGCGATTTTAACATTCATGTCGACGTTGATAATGACTCCCTGGCTACCGCGTTTATCTCATTATTAGACTCCATTGGCTTCAGTCAGGGTGTACATGAACCCACTCATTGTTTTAACCATACCCTCGATCTAGTTCTGACGTATGGAATTGAAATTGATAACCCAACAGTCTTTCCACAGAATCCCTCACTTTCGGATCATTATCTGATTACTTTTGATTTCTTTTTACCCGATTAC
>NC_065526.1:41290872-41299193 GCF_006386435.1 Epinephelus moara
GTTTCTACCGTTTTTTTTCCCCCGTTAAAGGGGTTTTTTTGGGGAGTTTTTCCTTATCCGCTGCGAGGGTCATAAGGACAGAGGGATGTCGTATGCTGTAAAGCCCTGTGAGGCAAATTGTGATTTGTGATATTGGGCTTTATAAATAAAATTGATTGATTGATTGATTGATTGATTGATATAGTGTCAGATAAGCCAACGCATGACTTGTCAGATACAGTGAATATTTACTGATTTTGACACAACAATAAACTGCTACTCACCGGAGACAGATGGACAGGCGCTCCGCAGCTGAAATGGAGCGCCTGTAGTTGGTGTCCTGCCAGGAGATCCTTGCCAACAGGTCCTCAAACTGGGCCCCAGTCAGCTTGAAGTACCGCTGAAAGCGGCTATCATCCAGACGGAGTTCCTGGAGGAGGTGGTGAAGCTCGCCGGATGCGCTTCTGCAGGATAGGGTGAACCCAAAAACGACGGCGTTTGGCCCAGGATAGGGTGAACCCAAAAACGACGGCGTTTGGCCCTCCGACGCATCTGGGACTTCCAGAGCAGTACAAAGCAGCGATGGTGGTTATCTCAGCCATGGTTGAGGAGAGAATGGCGGGCCAGATGTTGTTATCTAGTGAAAATGGGCGGGCTCGCTACTTGCGCGACTGACGCGATAATGCGAATTAACAAAATGGTCCAGCGTCCAAACTCATGTGTTATGCGCGGCGTGTTACTCACGTGCAATTGTTGCGCTCTTCCGACCTTGGAATTAGCCTTGGTACTCCTGGCCTTACCTGGTTCATCATTGGGGCGACGATGCAAGAAGGGGGAGTTGATTGTAGCAGGGATGCCTCCTCCTCTGCTCAGATGGATTGGCCTGTTGCCTTTGTGACCAGTCACCTCAGGGAGGCACTCTATAAAGGGAGCCCATGTCCATCACTCTCCCCCTTGCTCTTTGGCTTGGAGGCACGCCCACCCCCTGGTCAACTCACGTTTTACTGGCGCCTGCTGTGCTGCGTGGCGCTGCTGCTGTTTCTTCACGCCACGAAGGCTTGGTTCACGCTGGCGTTTTTGCAGCTCTGGTCTCAATGACCATTCGGTGATGCTGGTAGCGGTGTGGGTGCACAGTATAAATTCTCCCAGTCTCGGGGGTTTATTTGATTTATTTTGATTTATTTTCCTGATTATATGTCTAATCATAGGTTTATTTTGTAACATTGTTTCATGCACATTGTACAGTTTCGAACGTTTCTGTTGTTTGTTGGTTTAGTTTATTGTGTTAAAGTTAGTTTTGTTTATTTTCTGAATTCATGCTTTGTGCATATATTGGTTTATTATTTTTGTTCAACTTTTGACTTGATTAAGTTTGATTTGTCATATCATTGCCTAATTTTGACAGCCTAGCATTGTTTGTTTTTGTTCATTAAGTGATTATTTACATGGCTGTCTAATTATTTTACTTTTGTTTATTTTTGTGTTTGTCTGTTTCTGTTTGCTCAACCCCACTAATTGTTTAATCTATTCTTTTCAGTTGCTGAGAGCTGATGGTGGTGGCCCTGGTGTCCCGGGTGGTGGTTTCCCCTTCTTGTGTGTTGTGCACTCCGGTTTCTTTGATTTTTCACAGTCGTGTGTGGGGATTTGATTTGTTTCATCTGGGATCCCTTGCACTCCTTCTCCGACTCATGTTCCCCCACTGGTAAGCCTCAGCACTGTTAAGTCCTCCTTTAGTTTTTCCCCTTTTTAACATTGTGTGTGTTTTATGGGTTTTAGAGCATTTGTTAATAAAATAATTGTTGTTTTAAACTGGAACCACGTCCTCTCGCTTCTGTTGGTAACGTACCTGAGTGCCTTTCATGTTGGTTTGATAACCTTTAACAATTCCTAGGGTGAAATTCCCTAGGTGGCGTTGTCGAGCTCTTTCGGTGACTTAATAGTTCACCTACACTTGACTGCTGCCACACATATACATATGGTGAGAGGGTGATTGATTTTTTTTTTACACACACACACTTAATATTTCTGCGTCAGTTTTGGATATTAAAGGACAGCGTGTCAGTTGGCGATTGTTGCATGCATTCATATGCGTCTTTTTAAAATACTCTACCGTTTTTACAGGAAATGTACAGTTTCTGCTCATTAGATGCATACAGTCTTTTTCAAAATAAACTTACAATGTAAGTAAAACACCTTCCTTTTAGTTTTATTTCCTTAACTTCAGGCAACAAAAGCACATTGTTAGGTTTGGTAAAGACATCATGGTTTTGCTTGAAATAAGTTTGGTTATTACTAACGTTAATATATTAATATATTAACGTTAGTAATAACCAAACGTAATAACATTAAGGCCATTATGTATACATAATACATTAATACATTAATACATAACATTATTAAAGGAGCTAGGGGCAGGAATTGTGAAAAAATAAACATGCATTTTAAGTGTTATCATGCTAATGGGTGATGAAGCGTTCTGAAACAAAAAGAATGAGCTCAGCCACGGATCTCTCTGTTGCCTTTAACAGGCTGGGTGCAAAGTTTGCTAACCTGCAAAGTAGCGTTAGCTGTGAGCTCCGCTCCGTTAGCTTTGTAGCGTGCATATAACTTAGTCCACCACTGTGTAACATTTTATAGTTACAGACGGCTCATTTTCCACGGTCCATTAGGCTGAAACCGAAGAGTCAGCGATTCTGTATGTTATATTATTATTATTATTATATTGGACCTAAAGCCCAACCTGTTATCCGGGAGGTAACGTTAGCAGCTGGCTGGAGCCTCAGGCTAACGTTGTTGGTGTTTGTGGTCCGTGTAGTAATGTTTTGTTGACTTATTTATGATACTGTTGTAGTGTAGCTGAATAAAAGGCAGTTTAGAGCTAAACGTGAATCGCACAATGGCACATAAATATGCTCATGTGGTGCTATATAAATGCATATAAATGTGTATGTAAATTGATATTGTGCGTGTCTACCTGGCTAATAAAGTTGTTTTTATTATGATGACCATGCTGGTAAAACGTTTGTGTGGGGTGGGTGAAAAAAGTCTCAACTCATCGATGTAGCTTTCAGCATTTATTTTATCTAAATTTGACTTGTGTTGTACGCAAGAATATTCCAGACATTATACATTGTGTTGTGTAACAGAAGAAAAAATGTTTGTAAAATTGACACACAATTTCCGAATGGCCGAGACACGTATATTATATTATTATTGTTGCAGGCCATAATTATAATAATAATAATAATAATAAATTTTATTTATAACGCGCTTTTACAAGTGCTCAAAGACGCTTACATAAAAATAATAACAGTTTAAAATACAAAACAATATAGAATAATAACACAATTAGAATACAGAAACAATGTAAAAGATCAGGGAGAGATAGAATATGATGGGATAGGATAGAACAGAAAATTAGACATATTTAGTTTACAGATTAAAAGCCAATTTAAAAAGGTGGGTTTTTATATCACCATAGTTGCCCTGTCCAAACAGAAAAGAGACCAAAGTAGCAAAGTTACAGCCAGCTTGTTGACATAAACGGTCACTTTTCATCTCTAAATAGCAAATGTTAGAATTATAACAATGTAATAATCTAATATTGTGTCTTTGTTTATTCATGACCCAAACAAAGGGAGATACAAGGACAAAGGTGTACTCCATTCATTTGACATATTGCATGCGGCCAAAAATTGGACAAAGAAACTTAATGCGGTAAAAAAAAACTATAAATGGATGTTACTGTTTTTATTTTTTGTGCATTACTGTTCTTGAATGTCAGAATAACAGTGACAACTGATTTTTGTTGTTGTCCTTTTTCTTTTTTTTGGTTCACAGGCTGGGATCGTAAAGGGTCATTCCTTTTTTGGTTCACAGGCTGGGATCGTAAAGGGTCATTCCATCCTACTTGTGTGGCTGAGGGACATTGTCAACCAATTTTGGTATATTTGTCAGAAAGCCGAACATCGTGAGATCTTTAATGTAAGTACTGTTATTTCACAAGACAATACAGTATCTGGGAAGTGCTTTCCATGTAGAAATAATTATTTTTCTGTTAGGACGATTACTACCACACTTGCTTCGGTCACATGACAAATGTTTTTCTTCTCAAAATTGTCACTGAATTGTCTATGAATCAAGGTGCCTGCTCGCTGCATTAGACTACAACCATCACAACCACCGACCAGATTACATCAACCGGAATAATGAGAAATAGTAACATTCACATTTTATTGTCAGCGCAATCTTCAAGACAACTAAACATGATCTGTACTACAAAATAACTTGTAAAATGGGCTGACTTAGCTGAATCTGTCACTACATGAGTTATTTGGTAGGACTGTAGGTTGACAGGAACGGTATGGGGGAGAGAGGGGGACATGCAGTAATTTTGAAATTGTTGTCTTTGAGATACAAGAGACTCTACAGCAAGAAGTGCAATTATCATGTACAAACGGTAAAGGTTGCAAAAGATTACAGTTACATCCCAGAGCTGCAGCGTTGCATCCTGAGGCAGCGTCTAGATGGAGGGGCGCTCCCGAGAAAAGCTTAACACCGGCCAGGTGACCCAAGGCATCTTGGAAATCTGGCAGGAGTTGTGCCTCCACCAACAGCAGAACTGGTCCAGACACAAATTCGCAGAGGACAGGTATGTCAGTCTCCTGCATGCTACATTCATGTCTGATCAATTTCAAATGATGTTTGTAATTCATGTTTTGCAGGTCAAGTCAAAACATCCTTCTTTGAAAAAAAAAAATATATAATTTAGAAGTCAGTCACACAAGTCATTCCCTGTAAATGCCAGATGTCCAATGTTGCAGAAAAGTTTATATCTTCTGCTCCCTATCTCCAATCCTGTGCATTCTAAAAACTACTAATTCATTAGAAAATCAGGTACTTCTATTTGTAATGCTCAATAAATCAGCATTAAGCCATTAGTTATATCTGTTCTGCTGAGGTGGAGTTGAAAATAATAATGACCAGATTTGATTATGGAGTATTTGGTGTGTGTTCTAATGCTACTGTTCTCTTCTCTCCCTAAAGGCCTCAGCTACGTGATCCAAAGATGGGAACAAGGAAAGAGAGAAGACGAGACCGTCTTGTCACCACACATTTATTTATTTTTATAATGTAAAAAAGTAAAAACAAAAAGAAAACTATGTACATAATGTACAATTCCAAAAAAAATTGTAACTTTGTAATTTTGAACTTTGAAAATAAATAAAATAAATATACAAATAAATGACAGACATAGTTATTATTTGTTGATGAAAGCAGTGGGATCTTTTGCTACCAAATTGTTATTTGTTGAGGTTTGTTGGTTATAGGTACACAAAACAATAGAAATGTTTAGTTTGAAAATATATTGTATATTGTACCATGCTGGCTGCCCTCCGTCTAGCACATGTGGACCTGGTGTCTGTTGCCGGAACTCCCAGATGTCCAGCATCACCCCTGGCAGGCGGGTCATCACTTTCATAATGATGTCATCCTTCTCCCCCAGGCTCATATCTTCATATCAAGGAAATGTGTTTACAATGGCTAGATTCATATTTCATGTCTGTGTGTTCTTTCACTCATATTATTCATAGAAGAAGATTTTTTTTAAACAAATACCTATAACCAACCTGCATATCAGCTATAGTGGCAGCTCTACGCTCTGTCCTCCTCCCTGAGAGCTCCAGTACAATGTCTGTCCCGGCGCCCTGGTGCTCTGGAAGGAGCTCTGGACCGTGAACTGCTGCCTTCACCCCTTGAGCGTGTCCTTCCCCGACCTGCAGAGCGACCCTTTCCTTTCCCTTGTTCGCCTTTGCCTTTACCCCCTGGCCTCACACTTTCCCATGACTCATCAGAGTCTGGGTCAGGCTGAGGCACATATTCCTCCTCTGAAGTTTCCTCCATTAGTGCCACTCCTTCCAGAGTCAATTCACAATCCTGAAACAAAAACAATGAGAGGAATGATCATTCTGTACATACTTTATAGCTATTCATACTATATCATAGTCATACCATGTTTATAGTCTGTACATACCTGTTGACATTAATATCATTATAGTTACTCTTACCGTCATAGCCTGTTTATAGTCTGTACAAACTGTAGCCATAGTCATGATATCATTTATTTATTATGTATTTATTTATATACATTAATCACTGCTTATGCACTTCTGGTTAGATGCTATCTGCATTTCATTGCTGTGTACTTGTGACATGTGCAAAATTAAGTTGAATCTAATCTAATCTAATCTAATGATGTTATTTTTTATTGTGATTCAACTATAACACCATATACAAACTGAGATAGTCTGTGTGCATACTAACTTTCACACCAAGTGCTCAAGATTGACAATTACACCTTGAGGTAGACCTACTTGAAGAGTTTACCAACTAGTGTGTAAACAGTCTCACACCTCTTGTCAATCAGTATTTATTAGTAGCTATTACATATTGATTATTCTGTTTTTCTTTTATTTACTTTGTTATGGCGCAGTGCTATTCATACCATTCATATTGTATTCTACCGTTACATGATAATGACTGCACACTTACATCAGCTTGTTAGCAGGCTTTATCTAATGTTATCAATGTTAGCTATGTTGATAATGAACAGTCAGAAATTAGCTGCAGCCACAAAGCCAAATGCTCGTAAAATACGATACCGTTAGTGGCAGGCAGATTAGCTTCACTCACCAGTCACAATATCTCATGAGTGGCTGGCGAAATGTGAACATTTACTAACCATTTGGACAGTGGAAGGTAAACTACTTTACATTACAGCTGTCATTTTGCTGAATGAATACGCTAATGTTGTCACAGAAAGATACTAAAATTACACTAAAATAAACATTGTTTGTTTACTTACTTCTTCGGTCGACATGATGCCTGTTCGCAGTTGTAACTAGTCCGTCACTCCGGTGAAACTTGCTGTGAAAAGTTCATGCGCGCTCCCGTGCCGGCTTGGCTGATGCCTGCAGTTACTCTAATGGCCATTGTGTCAGTATTAATTGAGTCTTATTTCTTGATCCTGCCCCTAGTTCCTTTAAATAACGCTTACATAATGTTAGTACATAATGCTATGTCATGTTACATAATTATGTCACGTTATTTGCGTTTACTCTGTTTCTCAGGGGATATGAACACTGGGCTCCTATGTTTATATGTATAGCAAGATATTAGCTGCTGTAATAAAGAATTTAGAAAAATGAACTGGGATGAGCTAGAGCAACAAAAAGATACTAGTAATGCTGTGCAGCAACCAGAAATGAGGCAATACTCTTTCCACAGCACATCAGCACGTCCAAGAGAAGCGGAGGTAATGCAAGGTACTCCTTCAAGTTACTTCTACTCAAAGTCAATGATTGTTCTGAAAGTTCTTTGTGCTTCACCTTGAGGTGCCTGAGAAGGATGAGGAATTTATTTCTTGAGTTATGCTATTTTTTAATCAAATGAGAGATCCTTTTTTCATTGGATCGTCTTAGATTTCCTATGCATAGCATAAGTCACAGCCACTCATTCATCTCTGTTAAAAGATTGTCTGAATCAGTCACTATTATAAATTAGATAAATGCCAGTCTAATCGCTGCGTTTGGGGGATACAAATCCGACTGTGCCTCCTTTCAGCTATCTGGTAACACGAAATTCATGATAAAAAAGAAGATTTTATTTTATTACAATTCATCAATTTATTTGTCTACCATTTCTATTGGTTATTATATGACATTACAACCCTCCAAATAAGGGTGTATAGCTTTCCTGGCCAGTCTCACTTCCATTATGCACCGGGCAGTGGCTGTTTCTGACACAGTGGGCAACTACTGTAGTATGAAGAGTGAGAAAGTCAGCATTTGGTCTGTGGGAGGGGAAGTAGATTTTCACCCCATTATTATTATTTTCATTAATATTATTATTTAATCAATCAATCATCAATCAATTTTATTTATAAAGCCCAATATCACAAATCACAATTTGCCTCACNTGGCCAGTCTCACTTCCATTATGCACCGGGCAGTGGCTGTTTCTGACACAGTGGGCAACTACTGTAGTATGAAGAGTGAGAAAGTCAGCATTTGGTCTGTGGGAGGGGAAGTAGATTTTCACCCCATTATTATTATTTTCATTAATATTATTATTTAATCAATCAATCATCAATCAATTTTATTTATAAAGCCCAATATCACAAATCACAATTTGCCTCACAGGGCTTTACAGCATACGACATCCCTCTGTCCTTATGACCCTCGCAGCGGATAAGGAAAAACTGCCCAAAAAAAACCCTTTAACGGGGAAAAAAAACGGTAGAAACCTCAGGAAGAGCAACTGAGGAGGGATCCCTCTTCCAG